>NW_021319299.1:54616-74044 GCF_001605985.2 Dendrobium catenatum | reverse complement strand
AACTCCTTACCTCTATCGACCCTTCCACGGATGAGAAACTCCAGACGAAAGACAAGCAGAGCGATCCTTGAAGCAACCCTTGTGAATCCCCTCACAAGCTCCCCCTCAATAGATCCTCTCTCTCTCCCTCTCTCTCTTTCTCTCTTCAAGGTCTTCTCAGGTCAAGACAGCAGCCAAAGGTCTTTAAAAACATTGAATAAGAGCTCTTAAGTAGAAGAGCTCAGGAGGAGCTCATTAATTGCAAGTAGCAGACTCTATCGTCCAGGCCGACATGGGCATCGGCCTGGCCGATCAGTACAAACTCAGAAGATCGGCCAGAGCATCGCCCTGAGAACAGTCCTGGACGATTGAAATTTGGCTTGATCGTCCCGGCAGATCTCACGATCGTCCTGGCTGATCCGTTCAAATCAGAGGCAAATCGTCCTGAGCATCGCCCTGTTTTTGAGCTGGCCGATATTTATCATCCTGAAGTAACTTAAGGATTTTGAATGGATCATCCTGGCCGATCCTGTGATCGTCCAGGACGATATGATCGTATCAATCATCCTTAATTACTCCCTTGATTTCCAGATCAATTAAGGCATATTTTGGTAATTTCGTCCAGGCCGATCGGGGGATCGTCCTGGCCGATAATTTAAAAATACAGTATACCTTAATTGTCTAAGGCGGCTACTTCTTTCTATTTTGAGCTTATTTTCCTGGCCGATACACGTATCGTCCAGGCCGATATGTTAATGATGGCTGCCTTAATGAAGAATCCTTATTTAGACTTTCTATTTTAAGCTGATCGTCCAGGACGATATAAATATCGGTCTGGATGATGTGATCGAAAATAGAAATTCTAAGTCTCTCAAGTGTGTGTGTGTAGGGTTACTTAGCATCAGTCTCTTTGACCATTACAAGTAGAGTCAAAAGTGAAAAACAAAAGTACAGACTGACTCAACCCTAAACCTACGCAATCCTGAACTGGTTTTTTCTTGATCATCCGATCTTCGATTCCTGAAAAGTTAGAAGCAACAAGTAGTCCAAGAGAAATAGTGTTTGTCAATCATCAAAAACATAAGACATGAAAATAGGTTTGCAACATCATCTTTGAAATTTCTAAAGAGTAAATTATTTAAATAAGAATTTTATAGATAATAAAATGAAAATCTTTTGTCAATATTTTGATGATTTTTAAATGAAAGGAAATCACTAATTTAATCATAATTTTTTTCTAATATCAAATGCTTGAGATATAATTAACCATATGGCTTGCACCTATGGGGTATCTATACCCTAAATTAAAATAAACCCCATGTTGACCTTTGTATAATACCCAAAGAAAATGAAATGAAAAACATACATGTTGTAACCCATCGGATCCATGAATACTATTGGAAATCCCATCAAAATCTCTGTGCATTCGGCGCTGCTTCTGTCATCTTTGCGATTCCTTCTCAAAACCCGTAAATCCACTCTATTTTTTTGCTCCAATTTAGCTATAAAGGCAACAACGAATGGAGGTCAGCTGGCTCCCCCCTTCGCTCAAGCTGGACGAACACACACGCAGAGCCGGTCGGCTCTGCTCTCCTTCCTTGGGGCAAAAAGCGCAAGCAAAAAAAAAATGGCGGAGATGGGCTCTATCTCTGCCTCTCTCCCGCTCTCTGGATTTTTAGATTGGGATGGGTTGCACAAAAATGAAATAAAGGGGCAATGATCTTTTCCTCTTCGTCTCCCGCTCCTACCTGCAAAAATTGCATTAGAGTAGATTTCCTGCCCGATATCCTGCTACAGCCGTAGAAATCAGGTGATTTTACAGAAAATAGAGCAGGATTTTAGAAGAAATCTAAGCCGTTTGATTCAAATCTTGATTTGGGATTTAAATTGAACCAAGACTTGATGAATTAGACTAAAATTGGGTTTGAATTGGACCCAATTTGATTTGATTAGAGTTTATTCGAGCCGAAAGGGGTCAGATCGATCCAATTTTACAAAATTGGGCTCAAATCTACGTCGAATTGCTTTGAATGTGGTTTGACTAGGCTTAAAAGGGTTCGATTTGACTTGACTTGATTTAAATTTAATAAAATTAAATTTAGGGTTTAATTTGGGCCAATTTCACCTCGATGATGATCGATTGGGTCGATCAAGTACGATTGAGCCTAATCGGGCACGATCGGGGTCGGGTCGATACGAAAATGTTCATCAACAAAAGGACCCTAATATGTGTGGTGAACGAATAGAAGTTTGCCACACATATTGGCGTTGACCAAATAATGATCAAACTGGATCTTTCAAATCAAATAGGGTATGATTTGAAAGAGAAAATGAGATATATGAAAGCCTAAACTTAGATTTAGGCAAGATCTACAAAGGTAAGGAAATTTCTATATATCACCTAAAGGAAAGAGTTTTAGATTACTCTTGGAAGAGAAGTTTAGAAACATTTTGACAACTTCTAAAGAGTTTTCTAAAGACATTTGATATCTTTAGAGAGGATTTGATTTGATTAGAAGAAATTTGATAACTTCTAAAATAATTTAGGGATATATTCTATCACCTAAAAGTATTTAAGGATATTTTGTAAAACCCACAAAAATGCCGTTTTAGACCTTGCACGCTTTTCGATGCATCGCGATGAGTTTTAAGTGAAAATTTTAAAGTCTCCGGAATTCGATGCAATAAATATTATAAAATAGAGCACAAAATTCTAAGCAAAATGATCTATAGAACCCATATCAAATTTTAAGTATTTTGAGAGTTAAAATTCCCGGAAAGCTCTTAATGACAACTTTGCCCTTGATGTCTTTTGAATAGGGATGAGCTTTAAGTGAGGACTTTTAAGTAAATAGGCATTTAAGAGAGTATTCTATTCTAAAGAGGGAACCAGAATGTTTCAGTCCACCATTTCATTCTTGCGACCGAACTGAGTGGAGGTAGGAGCGGCGACGGAAAGCTTCTGGCAGTGGTTTCTGGCGGCCGTTCGTGGAGGAACTTGTAGGGAAAACTAAGGGAAAGCTAAGGTAAGTGGATTGCAAGAGTTTTCCTTCCTTTTCTTTGAGTTTTCTCTAAGGAATGAAAATTAGGGTTTTGAGAAAACTTAAGTTTTCTTTAAGATAAGCTTAGGGCACGGTAGGGGGATGTCTTTATAAGAGCTTCTCTACCTTATTGTAGGGATAAAAAGAGAGACACTACTTTTAGTGCAATACCTTGAAAGGAAGTTTCCAGAGAGTGGATGTATGTCAAGTTGATCGAACCACTATAAATCTGGTGTGTTCTTTCTGGTTACTTTTCTGCATTTAATTTCTACATTATTCTGTGATTCATTTTGTGGTTGAAATCTTTGATTTTTTTGTGTAATTATTGTTGCTTCTGCATAAATCATTTGTTTTAAGATATTTAAAAATATTTTATTTTTTGTCAAAGAAATTTTTAAATAACCAATTCACCCCCTCTTGGTTAGCCTTGGGACTAGTTCTTTAAGGTTTAATAACCCCCACAAACATACAAATGGTATTAGAGCGGATTTCATAAATTAACATTTAGAAACTTTTGAAAAAGGATCTATGGATAATTTTTGCAATCGTACCATTATGGAAGGTTGAATAATAACTAGATCATCTCTATTTCATAACATTCCTCATAATTTTTTGAGAACTTGCATATCCACCTTTTAATAATCAATTCATTATTGCATGTATATGCTAGTTTAGGATGGTTATTTTGCACCTTTTTATTTAATAAATGGCATTAAAACTGAAACTCCTTTTTTTGAATGGACTTCTGATTATAGAGATTTAGCCCAACTCAATGCCAAATATTTGTACTATTTTTTGTACTTTAAAATCTGAGGATTATTTGCGTGTTTTTACTTATTTAATTGGTAAAAAGATTTGGGACAAAGTCTTCAATACATATAAAGGTAGAAAGGAAGCAAAAAAATCTTGTCTAAACATTCTTCTTCATGATTATGAACTTTTCCGTATGAAATCTAGCAAATCTATTTTTGAAATGTATATAAGGTTTACACAAATTGTTACTTCCCTGCATGGCTTAGGAAGAGAATTACAAATTATGAAAAAGTTATCAAAATTCTTTATTCTTTACCATCTTCCTATGATGCAAAAATAATTTACATTACTAAATTTAAAGATCTCAATATTTATTCTATAGATAACTTACTTGGATCACCCATTGCTTATGAGCAACGAGTGAGTCAAAAGTAGTTTGATGCAGGTGAAAGGAAAAAGGAGAAAACTATAGCCTTAAAGGTTGATGATTCTGATAGCAAATCTTCTAGACAAGATAATGATGGTGTTGCCCAGATGACTAGATAATTCAAGAGCTTTCTAAAGAAAATACAAAAATGTCATATGTAATGGAGAAAAGGTAAGAATTGTAAAAGTTCTAAAAACTTTTCTTATGTTATATGCTTTTAATGAAGGAAGCCAGGGAAGGTGAAGTCTAATTGCCCAACTCTTAAAGCTCACCCCAACAAGGAGAAGTGTGAAGAAAAATCCAAATTCAAGAAGGGCAAGAAAAGGACCCAAAAAGCTTTTTAGCATATTCAGCATTAGACCCTTCTAAAACTAAAGCAAAAAAGGAGGTAACAATCATATGCTTAATGGAAGAAGATAATCTTGATCATTCTGTTAAAGAGGAGGTCTGTGAGCTTTCATATGATAAATTATTTAAAGTTTCTAAAAAAATTCATTCTGTGTATAGGAAACTTAAAAAATCAAATGCCAACCTTAAAAAAAATTTTCAATTTTGCAAAAAGAACATGAATTCTTAAGAAAAGATCATTCCACTATAGATAGTAATCACATGGCTTTGATAGATGAATTTTTCATTTTAAAATAGAAGCATTCTAAATTAACTGAGCATCATAATACCTAGAAAATATCACATGTTGAATTAGAAAATGCATACAATAGATTATAAACTCTTGTATCTAAATTAGATAACATAGAGCATGCATTGAATGTTGAGAATTTGAATCTTGAAAGTGCAAACCAATTTTTACAAATCAAAATAAATTCTTTCAAAGAAAATAAAAAACCACCTTCACTTGAAGCGTTTTATAATCCATCTCCTCATAATGTATCATTTAAACCTAGGAAGAGGCACCATAATCCAAATAGATTAATAAATCATTTTCCAAGTGTTAGATGCTTTTCTTGTGTCAGCTAGGACATATCTCTTACACTTGCACCGTTCATCTTAGAAAACTTTTGGTGTGGAGACAAAAACTTCAAAATCATGGCATAACATGCATGCATTTTATTCTTCTTTCCATAAGATGAGACCCAAACATGTTTGGGTTACCAAATCTTACATAAGATGATTTTGTAGGGATCCTCTCAAAGAAGGTCTCACGAGAGCATGTGGTACCTAGACAGTAGATATTCAAGGCACATAACTAGAGTTGCATATTCATTCATTTTGTTGAAGGTCGGGGCAAGAGGCAAGGTAACACTTGTAGATAACACCACTGGGAGATTGGTTGGATTAGGTATAATTGGTAACTCCAAGAATTTCATTATTGAAAATGTTTTACTAGTAGATGGCTTGAAACATAACATTCTTAGTATAAGCGAACTTTATGATAAAGGATTTAGCATTAGATTTTTATATACCAGCTACTTGATTAACTTAAATGGAAATACTTTGCAATAAGGAAAAAATAATAATAATGTTTTCGTGCTTGATTTAAACTGTGTTTAAACTACTGCTTCGTTTAGCCTAAAAATTGTTGTTGATGAATCTTGGTTATGGAATTGGAATTTTTATCATACAAGAATAAAAAACCTTAGGAAAATCACCAAAAAGACTTTGTTAGAGGAATTCCCAAACTAGAGTTTACAAAGGACCACCTGTGTGATGCCTACATAGAAGCAAGTCAAATCCTCCTTCCACTCAATCAAAGACATTAACACTAACAAATCCTTAGAAGTCTTACACAAGGATCTTTTTGGACCAATTAGCACTACAATCTTAAAAGGGAAACTCTTTTGGTATGTAATTGTGTATGATTATTTGAGGTTCAATTGGGCTAGATTTCTATCTCCTAAAAGTGAATCATTTGATGGGTTTAAGCCTTTTTCCACTTGGATTCAAAGGAAGCTTGGTTGTAAAATTCTAATAATTTATAATGATCATGGTGGGAATTTGAGAGAAAAAATTTTGAATCTTAATGTAGGGATTAAGGGATATATCATAATTTTTCAACTCTTAGAACCCCTTAGTAGAATAAGGTTGCTTAAAAAAATAATAAGACCTTGGTAAAAGTAGCTAGAGCCACGTTAGCTGTGTACTCACTTCCTAAATACTTTTGAGAAGAAGCAGTGATTACACCTTATTATATTTTAAATAGGGTAAATATTAGATCCAAGCTGAACAAAACACCTATGAATTTTTTAAGTATAGGACACCCAACATCTCTCACCTTTACATCTTTGGATGTAAAGTGTTCATTCTGAATAATGGGAAACCTCTTCTCAAAAAATTTGAACCCAAATTTGATTGAGTATTCCTAGGTTACACAAATGTTGGGAAATCCTATAGAGCTTTTAGTAAAAGAATATTGGTAGTTTAGGAAACCACTCATATTATATTTGATGAATCTGATAATTCTGGAGGGTCTAGTGTAGGAAAAGAATAGGTTGTAGAAGTCACCCATAGATTAGATTCTATAAATCTTGATGAAAGGGTAGAACATTAAAACACTTTGCCTAGATAATGCAGGTATTCTTCAAGTTATCCTAAAAAAATTGATCTTAAGAGACCCACTAAAGGTGTTTGAACTAGGCATAGACTTAGACAAGGAATACACCACTTTACTTTCATTTCAATGACTGAACACACCAACTTAAATCAATCCCTATATGTTGAATTTAGGATCCTAACCATACAAGAAGGGTTAAATTAATTTTTGAGGAATGATATTTGGGAATTTGTTGAAAGACCTAAGGATAATAATGTGGTTGAAACAATATGGGTTTTTAAAAATAAAATGAATGATTCTAGTATAGTGGTGAGGAATAAAGAAAGATTGGAGGCTAAGGAGTATAACCAAATATAAGGGATTGAATTTGAAGAGAACTTTGACCCTGTAGAAACATTAGAAGTCATTAGGGTACTACTAACCTTTGAATGTTTTAAGGGATTCAAACTATACCAAATGGATGTTAAGAGTGCCTTTTTATATGGGATAATAAATGAATAGGCACATATTGAACAACCCCTATGCTTTAAAAATTCTTAATTTCCTAATCATTTATTCAAATTAAAAAAGGTATTATATGGTCTAAAATAAGTACCTGAGGCATGGTATGAAAGGCTAAGCACATTTCTACTCGAAAGAACCTTTGTTAATGGCAGTGTAGACATCACCCTATTTTTAGAAAAGGTAAGAGATTAAATACTCATTATCCAAATTTATGTTGATGATATTTTGTTTGAATATTCTGATAAAAATCTATGTGATGAGTTTTCAAAATAATGAGTAAGAAATTTGAGATGAGTATGATGGGAGAACTAACCTATTTTCTTGGATTTAACATATGGAAGAATGATGATTGAACTTTTCTTAGTCAATCAAAATACATTAAGGACATCCTTAAGAAATATATAAGGGATAAAGCCAAGCCAATCAACACTCCCATGAGTTCCACTATTCAGTTAGATAAGGAATCAAATGAAAAATTTGTTGATTAAAATAAATATAAAGGAATAAATGAATCACTTCTTTACTTGACTACTAGCTAACCTAATTTTATGTTTATTATTTATCTTTGATCTAGATTTTAGGCTTATTCAAAAGAGACTCACTTGACTGTCGTTAAGAGAATTCTTAAGTATATGTTAGGAACCTTAGACTTAGGAATCTGGTAGCCTTGGCATAGCACCTCCTTTGAAATCATAGGATATTTGATTTAGATTTTACGAGATGCTGAGTTGATAAAAAATCACTTCTAGAACATGTCAGTTCATAGGACAATCTTTAGTCTTATGGTCCAGCATAAAATTAAACTCAGTTGCCCTATCTACTACTAAAGTTAAGTACATAGCCTTAGGAAGTTGGGCCTCAAGTCCTTTAGTTAAAGTAATAAATTTGGGATTTAGGATTACCTAAAGGAATAATTTCAATCCTATGTGATAACACTAGTACGATCTGTATTTCAAAGAATCTAATCCAACACTCTAGGACTAAACACATTGACATAAGACACCATTTTATTAGGGACCATGTTACTAAAGGAGATATAAAGCTACACCATGTAGCCATTGAAAACCAACTTGCTGATATCTTTACAAAACAAATGGCTTTTGAAACTTTCAGCATCTTAAGAACCATATTAGGTGTAATAAATATTAATGCTTGAAATTATTTCTTTCTATTTTTGATATTTTTTTCGTTTTATTTGTATGTTTGTTTCTGTTTATATATTTCTATTTTATGTTTTTCTTTTTTTTTGTTGCTTTTCCTTAAGTAATTTTAAAGAATCAGTTTAATGCTCACTTCTGATGTTGATTTCTTAAATGACATTTTTCCCTTACTTTTGGTTTTAGAAATTAATAAGTAGTGATTGACTTTCCTAAATCAGTTAAAGGAATTTACATCGATGATTGTCTCTCTTCTACGAACTCCCTTAGAGGACTAAATTCTTTTGAATCAAAATCTATTTCAAATAAAAATTTTGACTTTGAAATTGAGATCTAGCTTGTCTTCTTACAATAATCTATCTCATATGAATAATGCTTAAAATCTTTAAATCACTTTCAAGTTTTCTTGATTAGCTTATTACATTAACTTATGGATATGATACTGATTTGTGATTTATTAATTTTTATATTAGAGAGTGAGTTTTCTTCTCTTATATATGAAAGATAATCTCAAAACTAAGAAACTTTAAATGTTTTGAAAGGAATCCAGCTCGCAAAAATGATAAGAGACACAAAATGAGCACAAAAGAAAACTAAAAAGATGCTCAATGACCGCCAAGTAATTGCAAGATACACCAAAATGTATCAAAAATCAAAGATATGTAGTGTATGTCAGATAATTTATAAAGAGGCACAAAATGAGTCCATAAATAAATAAGTTTTCTTCTCTTTCGAATCTTTAAATCATAGAAGAATTCATGTGCCACTTGATATCTTTATATGATCCTTGAAACACATGATTTTGATTAATAAGTTTACAATATTATTCAACCAGATAATTTTTTTAAACAAAGTTTGAATAAATCACTTTTCTTATCTGAATTCTTTTTTGAAATAGAATTTTGTTTAAAATGAATTCTATCATGTAAGGAGTTCAAGCTAGGGTTACCAAGATTGATCTTATACCCTTTATGGATTTCATCATTATTAATACATTTCTTTTTTATTTTTAATCTACTCATATGGTAAATACATCATTTAATAGAGTTGATCGATTAAAAAAAATATGTTTTTTTAATTTTTATTTACATTTGGTTTTTGTTTGGTTTTTTATTATTTTATATTTATATATTTATGTTTTAAAAATCCTCCAAATCATAACATTTCATGCCCTAAATTTTTCTATTTTGCTCACATCATCAAGGACGATACACATCATCCTATATGAGTTGAATAAAAATACACCTCTCTAATCAAAACACATCCAATGACTAATACAAATAAATTATTGGTGATCATCTCTTATGATTCATACATCATACTGGACGATCCACGTAGTATGAGTCATTGGATAATTTAAATGATCTTAGGCTAATCTATTATGATAAATCATCCAAGATGATCCACGTGTTCATCTTGTAAGATTTAGTTACTCAACGAACATATAGGAAGACTCCTCAAGATGATCTCTTTGTCTCTAATTGTCTAGTACAATACCTAATCTTACTGTATGATAGGACCAAATGTTTTGACCAATCATCTAGATAAATTGACTGTACCTGATTATCCAAGAAGATCTCATGATCATAGTGTATGATCTACTGAATTCTATTTAAACAGCCAAAAACTTTCAATTTCTTCACACCATTCTAATTCCCTAATCCTCTACTTCCCTCTTGAGTTGTTCCTTCCTTATAATAGCCGGAGGAAAGCATTCCTGAGCTCTCGCAAGTAGTTCCTCTAGGAGAACCACTGATCCTAGATTCATTGATGAAGTTAACAAAACTGCTTATCATCACTACAAAAATGTTGGGATTAAACCATCTAAAATATTCAACCAAGAGGTGTTAACCTTTTAGGAGCTACAACTCTTTGCCCACACTACTCTTTGATTCATCCTTACTTTACTTTTTCCCTTAAATTCAGAATTGTTTTAAGAATTTTTTTTGAGCTTAAGAATCAATAGTGAGGGCACAACCCTCCAATCCTTGTTAATAGGAGGCTAGTAGAGATCACCTACCAATACCTACATGGATTTCTATATCTTACAACTACTGGTGAAAACATTTGCACATTTGTGTTATTAATACATTAGTACAAAATGCTAGGATCATCTGGCATATTCTTTGCAACTCCATAATTAAAAATCTTGGGGTCAGATTAATATTACACCATTGTTGTCTCTTACAACTTATTTCGCAATGGCTAAAATTGAATTTAATGTAGCTAACCTTCTTATTTGCTACCTTGAAAATTTGACAATCATTAGATATCCCCCCCCGCCATAAGAGTTTGCCCAATCTAGCATTTGGATATCTTTTTTTCTTTATTCTAGAGTCCAAATACAACCTTCAATATCCTGCACCACTTAATCACTTTCCAATCTTCTATTCCAATAATTCCTTCCATATTCTTCACAAGGCTCATCAACACAACATTCATTATGGTTATCGCCCGGAAGAGAAAGAGGCAGATCAATCTCATGCACTAGCTTCTATCCACCAGGAATCCCCTATTAATCAACTAGTTGAAAGGTTTTACCAATGTGAGGCTAGGCTGACTCCTGTAGCTTGGCAAGAGCAACAACATGCCCAGGACTTAGCTCAGTTTGATGTGTATGTAGCCCAGCAGCAGCAGTAGCATGACCAAGATGTGGCCTAGTTTCATGAGCAGTCTACCTCTCTTCATCTATACTTTCAACAACCACCACCACCACCTCCACCTGATCAGGGTTTTTTTTTTTAGTTTGTCCATACTTTTGTTTCTATATTTGTATTGGTCTTCCTCTCTATATTTTATTCTTTGTGTTTTTTTTTCTTTTTCGCCTCCTTTTTGTGATATCAAATGGGGGAGTAGTGTGTTGTTTACTTATGTTCTAGTGGAATTTGTGTTATTATATTTCTGTTTTATTTTTTTATGTCTCATTTTTTCCAAAAAAAATTTCTTGCTTTAAATATTTTAACAACAATATTTGTCATCATAAAAAAGTGGGAGATTTATCAAACTTTTTCCCCAAGTATAGTGATTTTGATGATAACAAGTATTATTGTCTTTCATGTTTTTACTTTCCCAACTCACTAATTTTTCAAGTCCACAAGTTCACTTGTAATGCCAATCAACTCAAGATCTGGTAGGCTAGGGTTGAGTCTATTTGTAATTTAAATTTTAATGTACATTTTACCATGCACTACAAGAAAATGTGATGTTACCGACAAACAAAATCCACCGGTAACAATATAAATCTGACAAAAATATGTGCTTTTCAGCATATTTCTAGTGCAAAATTATTCGACAATAATTCACAAGTCAAAAAATCTAATTTGACAAACTATTTTTATCAAAAAATGTTCTTGCAGCTGTTCTAGAAAAATTTTGGCAAAAAATTTTAGGAAAATGATATCATTTTTGGAGTATAATCCGTCGGTAATTTCTGATGGAAGAGTAACACTGGCAATACTAGTGGATAATTTATCTTATATCCGCATTGATGATCTTAACCATCATAATATCTGCCAGAAATACAGGTACAACCCATCCTCTGGAAATGTCATCGTATCATATTACCGGAAGGCTTTCCAGTGGGAAATCAGCCAAAAACCTGTAACATAAACAAAAAAAACAATCTTCTTCATTTTGAAACTAATTTCCATAATTTAACATGCATAGAAAAAATGCAATACTATATAATTCATTTATACATCCTCTTCTAAATTAGAACATCACTAATTAAATCATTAAACATAAATATATACACAATAATAGAAACAAGAAGAATATCATCAACAAATATACAATTGTAAAAAAGTCAAGATGTTCAAACAATAAATAACTAAACATGTCCAAAAACACATAATTATAGATGTGTATATCATTAAAATAAATAACAACATATCTACTCTGATTCAGACTCCTCTATGGATGTTGTACTCCTCCCACTCATCTGCTTCCTCATCTTTCATATTTTATCTAACATTTGAGTTTACTAAATCTGCATTTACGATTGCATCTCCATATTCTACTGCTACATCTTAATTTGTTGCTACAGTATCAGACTATGCAAATCAATAGGGGTCAGTTCTGTACCCAATAACTCTTTCTATAACAGACATATATTAGTATTCATATTAAAGTTAATTATAAAAAGGTTTTAAAATTCTTTACCAAATATCTTCTGTGCTCAATATGTGGAACAGAACCCCAAGTATGATGGAAACTACCCATGCCCCAAACATCAGAAGATCTATTATGCCTTTTTTCTATCCCTCTTCCTACGATAGTATTGGTTAACCCAAGCACTGTTCAACTCAGCCCATACACTCTCACCAATCCAGAGTGGTCATTGGCCTGACTTTCTAATGTCTATAAACATGTCTTGCATGCAAGTCTAGCCATGCCTCTCAAATTTTTTTTTTTTTATTTAAACATTATGTTTTGGCAACCAAGAAAAATTTTTCTACATTTAAAAACATACAATAAAGAATATTTTTTTTGTTAGTTTATGCAAATAAGATATAATACCACTCATCCACCTAAGCATCCTCAGTTCTACAACACTTAACTTAATATTATGCTTCTCTTCTAGTGGCCAACATTCAGCACCATAAATCATTACAAGTCTCACCACCATCTTATAGAAGTTTCCCTTAAGTTTTAGGGGGAATTTTCTATCACACAACAAGCTCGAAGCATTCCTCCACTTCAACCATCTAACTTAAATTCTGCTTATAAAATCCCAATCTATTTCACCATCAATATGAACAATAGAACCAATATATCTAAAATGAGTATTCTTATTAAAGACTTGATCGCCCAAAGTCACAGTCCCATCACTATGTCTATTGCTACTAAAATTACACTCCATATATTTAATTTTAGATCTACTCAAGCGAAAACCTTTAGCCTCTAAGATTGACCTCCATAATTTAAGTTTACCTTCAACTCCTTCTCTAGTCTTATTTACAAGAAGAATATCATCAGCAAAAGCATGCACCAAGGTTTAAAATCATAAAGCCCCTTAATTAATTAGCTTAAATTAAACCTTAATTAAGCTTTAAAACATCTAAGAACTCTAATATATCAATTTTAAATCTAAAAAATACATCTGATATCTTAAATTAACAAAAAATTAACCCTTAATACAATAAAAATAAAAACCACTTTATTGGACAATAAATTCAACCTTAATTTTATTTTAATTAAAAAATAATATTTAATTAATTTAATTAATTAAAAATATTATAAATTAAAAAAATTCTAAAATACTTTAGAACACCTCCTTAGATCATTTATGATCTTTGGAGGTGATTTCAAAAGGTTTGGAGTTCATTTGGATTCAAATCATTAAAAGCTCCTTAATAAAATCAATTAAACAATTCAAATAATTACTCAAACATCTAAAAATCATAACTAATTTCATAAAATTCTAAATTGAGCGAACACAAAGACATTGGATTCCATTTAGATTCTAATATTTATTAAAAATAAAAAACTACCAGAAATAAATTAAATTAATGAAGTCAATCTTTTTGTCAACTTTAAGTCAAAACTTCAAAAATTCATAGCTAATTATAAACAAAACCAAATCTAGACTACTTACTATCTAATTACTCATATTAAGGTAAATTATTTAAAAAAATATTAACTTTCCATAAATTAACTTTAATCTTAATGTCAAATTTTGACCCCTTAATTAAATGATTAAAATAATACAAAAATTTCAAATATTCCAAAAAAATAATAATTATCTAACTTTAAAAATAGCAACCAATCAATTATAATTAAAATTCCTCAACCTTTGAACTTTAATTAAATTCTTTGTTAAGCTTTTCAACCAACCAGAATATTAGCCAACTTTAACCAATTGCCCTACCAAAGGCATATCCAAACCACACAGCCTACCTCACACACTTTAGATGGTTTGCTAGGACAACTAACTCTAGTCTTAGGCTAAGCATGTATTTACTTTTTTGCTCTATGCTGGGTTTTTCATGTTTTTTATTACATACTAGTTACTAGTATATATTGATATGCTTGTTTATTTAATTTTTTAAATCTAGGTATTGCCGTGATGTGCATTAGATTTACCCCCATGTTAGGGACAATTTAATGTTAACATAATTTTAAACAGGTGGTCATGCTCATATAGGGTAATTAAATATAAATAGGGTAAAATAAATCAAACTTTCATTTAACATGTTTTGTACAGGTGCTAAGCATGCTAAGACCCCCTTTAAATTAAAAGAGCATGGACATGGGTGGATTTGAATTAAGTATTTTAAATTTTCGGTTAATATTAAGAGCTTGGTATGATTTAATTTTAACTGCTTAGGATAACCCTATAAGTTGTTTAAGTCTAGTATTTTATTTTAATTTTCAAATGTAATTGGATGCAATTGAGTTATAAATTTTTAAAGTAGTTTGAGATGGGATGTTAAGCATCCAATATGGAATCAAAAGAGGATGGGACACATCCCTTAGGGAAGATTTCACTCCATTTGGAGATTCCAAATACACTTACAAAAGTGCCTTGTCAAAAGCTTAAATAGAAGATCTGAAAATAAGATCATTAATGCAACTTGCTGACTTTATCGTCCAGGCCAATATGAATATCGTCCTGTCCGATCAGTACAAAATAAGCTTAATCAGTCGGGATGATTTGGGATGATCAGAAGAAAATTAGTTACATCGTCCAGGCCGATACAATATCGTCCTGACCGATTAATTCAAATATGAGGATAATCGTCCTGAACATCACCCGGAATAGAGTCTGGCCAATATCAATCGTCCAAGACATCGTCCTGGCCGATCCTGAGATCGGCTTAGCTGATGTGATCATATCAATTTGCCTTAATTTCTTTCCATAATTACCAGATTAATTTAGGCATAATTGTGCTGTATCGTCCAGGCCGATGTTTAGATCGTCCTAGCCGATATCATAAAATAAAGAATACCTAAATTGATCATGGTGGCTAATTCTTTTTTAATTGAGCCTATCATCCTGGCTGATACAAGGATCATCCAGGTCGATCGGCTTAATGACAGCAGCCTTAATGAGGATGATGCCTTAATTAAGATTTCTATTTTTAAACCGATCATCCAGGATGATATAAATATCATCCCGAATGATGTTACCAAAAATATTAAACTCTAGGGAATAGTTAAAAATTCTTCCAAGGTGTGTGTGCAAAGTTACATTGCATAAGGAGCCACACCAAATATAATAGACTCAAGAAAGAAAAAAGTGGTACAAACTAACTCAGACCTAGTCTACCCTATCTTGAGCTGGTTCCAAATTGCAATCTGATCTTATGGACCTGAAATAACAGTAGATAAGGCAGTCGTAAAGAAATAAGAGTGTTTGCTATCATCAAAATCATAATCCATGAAAATATATCCGCAACAATCTCTCCTTTTTTTATGATGGCAAACATTACAGGTTGAATTTGCAAAAAGAAAATATTTTCTCCTATTCTCCCCCTTACTAAAATAAAACTTTAAAAAGTAGGGGAAATTTTTTTCCTAATCTCCCCCTTACTAAAATAAAACTTTAAAAAGTAGGGGAAATTAAATTTTTAGTTTTTAATTTTTTGAAAGGAAAAAAGATACAAATATAACAGTACATTCTCCCCCTTTGACATATCAAAAAGAGGAGGGGCACAAACAATCAGAACAATAAAAACCAAAACAATCTCTAATCTAGTGAACAAATCAAATATTCTTAAAATGAAAAAGTTACATCTTGATTTTATTCAAAAACTTAGTAAGGAATGGATTGACAACGCATACTCTAGAAAATGTTAGAAATTCAGAAATTGTTAATCCAAGCTCAAGTTCTTTTAAAGGCTCAAAAACTTTTTAATCCAATATCTAAATCAAGGAACAAATTAGAAGAAGAAATACTAATTTTTCAAAATTCATTTCATAAAACATATCAAATACAAGGTTAATGCAAAAATTGATGAATCAAGAATAATAATTTTCAAGATCAAGTATAAAAAATATCAAGGGTTTTCTTAAGCTTTGAGCAAAACAGAAAAAGTAAGCATACTCATTTTGGGCTCATTTTATGCCTCTTGTCAGTTTTTGGCGCACTTTTTGCATCTTTTACTTTTTGATACACTTTGTGTATCTTTCTCAATTTGGCATCATTGCACATCTTTTGATTTGGAATCATTGGCCACTTTTTTTTATTTAGGGGGATGAAAAAGATCAGTTTTAAATTAAATATGCTATATATCATTGGCCATTTTGTGTATCTTTCTCAATTTTCATTGGCTATATATATTTTTTTAAATTAAATATGCTACCTTTTTAAAAATTTAAAAACAAAAGTAAAACCATTCTATTGATGAAGCAAACTACATGATTAAGAAAATTATGAGATAGATTCAACAACTTGCAAAGGATCTTTATGCGATAAACAAAATGTAGGGAGATGAAAAAGATCAGTTTCAAAATCTAATTTATAAAATGATAAAGATTTTGAATCAAAAGTAAAATAACCTTTTTAAGAAAAGAGATAGAGAGACAAAATCATGAGTTTCCTTCCTTTAACTATTTTTAGAGAAGTCAACCACAACTTACATAAGAATTCAAGAAAAACATGAGCTAAGGTTTTTCTTTTTTAGAAAAGTGAACGTGTGTGTTGATCAGAGAGAACTTCACAAAACTAAGTATAAAAGTTAATTTAAAATTTTAAAGAAATAACAAAAAATGAACAAATATGAAAGTAAAAAATACATAAAATAATAAAAAAATAAAACACAACACAAACAAATAAACACACAAACAAATTTAGACAGTATCTTGCTCTTGGTCTGATGATTCAGAAGCTAGGTCTGCCCAGGAGATTTTTTGCTTTACAATACTTGCCCTTTCTATAATTTGCTTAGCTTTAGCCTTTTCTCTTTTATGATGAGTTCTCAAATTAGGGCACTGATTTTTCATATATCCAGGCTTCTTGCATCTAAAGCAAATAATGTCAGGAGTAATCTTACCATTTTTACCTTTATTCCACTTTTGTTCAGGCTTATACTTTGGTGAGCTTTTTAATTTGCTTGACAAGCTATCACATTCGTCACTAACTAAGCCACTTGGCTCCATGTCTTCAGCATTTATTACTATCATTTCACTTGCATCAAAAAGTCTTTGACCCAGACTTTACTGATAGGTAATGAGTGAGCCAATCAAATTATCGATAGAATACTCATTCAAATTATTTGATTCACAAATAGCAACAATTTTAGCATCAAACTTATCAAGTAGATAATGAATAATTTTATAGACTTTTTCAAAGTTTGAAAACTCCTTTCCTAAAGCATGTAATGATGTAACAATTTGAATAAACCTAGTATACATGTCTAAGATCATCTCATAAGGTTTCATGTAAAAATGTTCATAATCATGCATTAAAAAATTAAACTTGGATTGCTTTATTTCACTAGTACCTTCGTATATGGTGTGTAATTTATCCCAAATTTCCTTACCATTAGTGCACGTGGAAACTAACATAAAGTCTTTAGAATTTAAAGCACAAAACAAACAGTTTAATAATTTTACATTCAATTGAGCATTGATTTGTTCTTCCCAATTCCATTGATTAAAAGGAATATCAGTTTTAATTCCATCTATAACACGTGACAGTAAAGAATAACCAGTTAAAATCATATGCCACATACGAAAATCAATTTATTGCAAAAATGTAGAATTGCAAATTTTTCAAAAATCAAATGTAATATTTTCAAATAAAGGTGGTCTGTTGATTGAATAACCTTCTGCAATATTAAGATTAGAAAAATTAGCCATGGATCAAAAATTCAAAAGCTTTCAAAAACTAGATTTTATGAATCCCGCTCTGATACCACTTGAAAGTTTGTTAAGGATGTTAGGCCCCATATGAACTGGCCCAAGGCTAATTAACAGAGGTTAATTGGTATTTTAAAAAAAAATTATAATCAAAGCACAATCATACCAAAATTCACCACAAAGAAATCAACGTACTGAAATTAAATGTAGAAACAATAAAGGAAAGAACACACCAGATTTATAATGGCTCAGTCAAACCTTGACCTACGTCCACTCCTCGGAGGTACCCTCTGAGTATTGCACTAAAATAAGTGTATCTCCTTTAGCCCCCACAGCTAGGCGGAGAAGCCCTTATAAAATCACTTATACCTTTCCCGGTGCGGCAGAGTCGCCGGGTCCTTTGACATCAAAACAATTTTCTTCTTCTATGAACTTCCCTCAAGACAAGCCTTGAATCCGACGGTACTAAGGTGCTGTTGACCTCATTTTTGTATGAGGTCACTAAGGCCCTTCCAAACTCCAGATTAATTCTAGATCCTATGATTCACTCTAGACCTTAAGATCCTTTCCTAGAGCCAGACCTTAGGATCCACTCTAGACCTTAGGATCCTTCTAGATCCAAGACCTTAGAGTCCACTCTAGAGCCTAGGATTCCCTTAAATCCTAGATCTTAGAATTCTTCTAGATCTTAGGGTCACTCCAACTTCAAATCAATCTCCACCCTTGATCAACCTCAACCTCAAATCAATTCCTATATTTGATCCACTCCAATTTTAATTTGATCCCTACCTGTGATCAATTTAAATCTCAAACTCCATCCAATTCAAATTCAAATTAATTAAAATTTCAAACATATTCAAACTTTGACTCAATCCACTTGAGAATCCAAATTTTAACCTAGACTTTGATCCAAGCTTCAATCTAGCTTTGGCCTCATCCATTCATTAACAATCACCACATGATTGTAAATGATTTGGATACTTCAATACTAATCATTCCAACTTAAAATCTATTCCAAATCCAGAAATCCAGACTCAAATCCTAAGTCTCAAGGCCTTGTCCTAAAGACCCTTTTTAGAGATTTTTCAAACATTTCAAAACCTACTCAAATGGTCTCTGATTCAAGGTCTATCACTTGTAAAGTGATAAGACATGTCTCTAGAGGTTACTCTCCAACTTTTAGCTCATTTTGAGGTCTTTAACCCCAGAATCTGAATTAAAATCCAAAGGCTGTAAAACCTTCAAATATTTACA
>NW_021319299.1:32491-43244 GCF_001605985.2 Dendrobium catenatum | reverse complement strand
ATATTCATCAAATACTACTTGAGTAGTCTCCTCCACCATAAATATCCTCTCATTAAACACTCTAATGAATTTCCTTACACTTGAATACTGTAATAACACTCTTTCATCAGATTTTGGGTCAAATTTTTCTACTTGTGATTTCCCATTATTTAGAATGAAAATCTTACATCCAAAGACATGGAGGTGAGAAAGTTTGGGTCTTATACCCTAATAATCATGTAGGATGTCTTATTCAGTTTGGATCTAACATTCACCCAATTAAACAAATAAAAAGTTGTGTTCGCCACTTGTGCCCAAAAGTATTTTGGAAGTGAATACTCAACAAACATGGTTCTATTGACTTCCACTAAGGTCTTGTTCTTCTTTTCAGCTACCCCATTCTGTTGAGGGGTCCTAGGAGCTGAGAAGTTATGATTTATTCCTTGCTCCTCACAAAAAGTTCCAAATCTCTCATTTTCAAACTTTCCAATATGGTCACTATAATTGGCCAATATCTCATAATCTAGTTTTTTTTAATCCATATGGAGAATGATTTAAATTCACCAAATAACCCACTTTTTATGTAACAAAAATCTAATCCAAGTGAACCTCAAATAGTCATCGACTATTACAAATCCAAAAACCATTCCCCCTACGCTTATAGTGCTAAAGGGACCAAATAAATTCATGTGAATGACTTGTAAAGGATTAGAGTTGCTAGTCCTTAATTAAAAGGAAGGTGGATTTGAATTTTTTCCCTAATTGATAGGCATCACACCTATGATCCTTAGTGAATTCAAGCTTTTAGATTCCACTTAGTAAGTCTTTTTGGATTACTTTTTAAAGTGTTTTCATGCTATTATGACATAACCTCCTATGCCACAACCAAGACTGATCAGTAATAGTTTTTAAGCAAAAAGAAACAGCACATTCAATATTATTTAAATCAAGCATGCAAACATTGTTGATCCTTTGTCCCTACAAAATAGTGTTATTATTTAATCTTATAATACATATATTTGATAAACATTTTATGCTAAAGCCTTTAGAAAAGAGCTGATTGATGATGAGTAAGTTATGATTCAAGCTATCAACAAATAAAATATTTTTAATTAAAAGGTTCTTAGAGTTTTTTATTATACCTGTGCCCACCACCTTCATGGTGGTGTTATCTCTAAGAGTGACCTTACCTCCAGCCCTGGCTTATAGTGAAATGAATTGATTAGCATCTCCAATAATATGGCGGGAGCATCTACTATCTAGGTACCACATGCTCTCACGTGGTCTTGTGTGAGATCACACCTAAAAAATAATCAAATGTTAGATTTAGGAACCCAAACAAGTTTGGATTCCATCTTGTGGAAAGAAAAATATAATAAAATTGTGTTATGTTGTGAATCATGCAATTTGGATCTCTACACCAAATGGGTTCTATGGTGAATGGTACATGTGTGTGAAATATGTCCTAGCATGCGACATGAAAAACATCTAATACCAGGAAAAGAGTTTACTAATCTACTCGGGTTATAGTGCCTCTTTCTAGGTTTGAATGATGTTTACTGATATTATGGATTGTGAAACTCAAGCATTGTGGGTGATTTTTTATTTTCTTTGAAAGCTGTTAATTGAGCTTCTAAAACTTATTTGAATTCTCAAGAATTAAAATTTCTATTTTCAATGCGTGCTCCTTACTATCTAAATCATTTGCAAGAATATCTAATTCCTTATATGCAATTTCTAGCTCAACATATAAACTTTTTAAGGAATCATGATCATCAGTCAATTCAAAATACTTTTTATTCAAAGCATTAAATTCACCATATAATGTCATATGATTGCTATAAAGTGTAGAATGATCTTTAATCAAAACTTGATGCTCTCTTTATAAGTTCAAAAATTCAAATTTCACGCTAGCATGCAATTTTTCAAGCTTTCTATAAGATGAATGTGTAAGAAATAAGTGATCCAAGTAAGTTATCGATCAAATAAATATTCAAATCCTTAGATTCAGTTATAGCAGTATTCTTAGCATCAAAGGAAGAAGGTAAACATCTCAAGATTTTGTTAACTTTATCATAGTTAGTTAGCTCTCTTCCTAAGGCATGCAGGGAGGTGACTATTTGTGTAAACGTATTATATATTTAAGATTGTAACTCACTAGGTTTCATGCAAAAAAGTTTATAGTAATGAAGTAAGATATTTAACCTAGATTGCCTAACTTCACTTGTGCATTCATAAGTAATACATGATCTATCCCATATTTCTTTACTAGTAGCACAAGTTGAGATACACATTTAATCTTTAGATTTTAGTGCACCGAAATAGTAGTTCAAATATTTTGCATTAAGTTGTGATAGATCTCTATCATCAAAAGTCCATTAAAAGAAAAAGAAGTTCAGTTTTCATGCCATTTTGTTCACATGTTGGTGCAGAATAACCTTCTTTTATAAGCATTCATATGTGATAATCTATAAATTATAAAAAGGTAGACATACAAGTTTTCCAGAAATCAAAATAAGTGTGGTCAAGTAATAGAATAACCTTCCACTGTATGATTAGTTCAAAATCATACATATACTCCATTTGATAGTTTGGGACGTTTAGGAGATATATGTTGGACGATGAAGAAATATAACTTATTATCCAGAATAATGCTTGGATCGTCCTATATGATTAGTTCAAAATTAGTGATTATCGTCCAACAAATAGTTTGGGTCATCCATGAGATACATCTAGATGATGAAGAATTATAATTGATCGCCCAACATATAGTTTGGGACATCCAAGTGATTCAGGAGAAGAATAAGGTTTTTTTTACTGATGGTCCAAGACAATCCTGCAATGTTCTATGATAATATGATTGATTAATCTAACCTTAATTACTTTCCTTAATCACTTGACTAATTTAGGCTTGATTGTAATGAATCATCCAAGATGATATTGGATCGTCCTGTATGATTAGAATAAAATTCTAAAAATAAAATCTTGCTTAAATGAGTTTAGTGGCAGAGTATCTTTTTTTTTAGCATATCGTCCAGGACAATGGGAGTATCATCTAGGATGATTTTCTTAAGTAAGTTTACATGAACCAAATGCCCTAATTAAGGTTCTATTTTTAACTGACCATCTATGATGATTTGAAATCATTTTGTACGATGTGATAAAAAATAAAAAACTCTAACTCACCAAATTTCTCCCCTTAAGTGTGTGTGGCAAGATTACTTAGCTTCAGGATCCACCAATGTATATTTCACTCAAGAAAAGGAAAAAAAATGCATTGAAATAGAAATTACATAATGACTCAATCCTAGTTTACCTGATCTTGAGCTAATTGATGTTCCAAGAAAACTTATGGACCTGAAAGGTTTGTGAGCTGGGCATATAAAATAGATATGCATGAATGGTAGTAGCTAAGGAATAATAATATTTATTATCATCAAAATCACAGTACTTGGGTCCAGATCTGTAACACATAAACTGCCAAATAAGCTCTGGTGAGGTACATTTCTTAAAACATTAGAGCCATGAGTCTTTTGAGCCATCGATGTAGTGTATTGCTCTTCAAGCCTTAGGTTCTTGTAGAAGACTAGCATTTATTTTATAACCTAATAACCTATCATTACATGAAGGCACTTTCTCTAGATTTTGCTCTAAGAGTGCTTATATTTGATTGTTTTGACTAAGTTACATTCCTACATATATTGCTAGGAAGAATCTTTAAATTTTTAGGTATTTACTTGTATATATTTAGATGATAGAACCAAACTAACTTTCTTATAATTCAAACTTGCTTGTACATTATGTTAGAACTAACCCACTTATATTAAACTAAATCAACTATTGTTATGGCATAAGTTAAACATGAAATCATACATACATGAGTTAAACAACATGAATCAAGCACAAATCATGTTAAAATAAAATAAATTAAACTTAAAATTAAAGCTAAATCAAATCTAAATGAAGCCTAAATAATTAAAATAAAGAAAAAATTAAAGTAAAAAAGAAATATTAGGAAAGAGATACTTAACAAAGAAAAGATAATAGAATAACGATCAAACTAAATGTATAACGTGTAAAAAATGTATAACTTATATATTAGGAAATCCATTAAAACTTAAAGGAAAATAAAAAAAATTCTCAAATAACTTTCTATAAACAAATATAATCGTAACAAAAAATAAACTAAATAAATATTTCAATAAACATTTTCAAATTTAATAAATCTCTTACCCAACATTAGAAAATTAATTTAAAAATTAATAAAAAAATTATGATTAATTGTTTTGAGAATTTTTAAAATTATAACAAAGAATAGTATGGATTCAGTCAAGTAAAATTAAAACTAACATGAAATTTCCTTTACAAGTTCTTAAGAGGCTAAGTTAGGACTTATAAGTGAATGGCATCCATTGTATAATAGACTCTTTTATCTAAATTGTTCTTAAGAATATTAAACTGCAACTCAGATAGAATAAAAAAATCAATAAGAAGCCCATAGCTTGATAGACTTCAATTCCAATTAGGGACCAATCAAAACCCCTGAAAAAATTATATAATAGGAATAGAAAGCACAAACATACCTTAATTGCGCCACATATAAAGATGAATAATTGATCCACAAGGAGCATAGTTGAATCTGCATCCATCATTACCACAACAAAGCCAAAGTAAAGGAGTAGCACAAAGATAATAGCTACACAAGAACCTAAGCTAGGATAAACCCCAACAATAAAACCAAAGCCACCACGTATTAAACCATTAAAATAATAACTCTAGCCTCGCCCCAAACCATATAGTAACCAAAAGAACAAAGTTACAACCCAAACAAACATGCCACAATAATAAAACACCATAAGATAAAAAGATCTGTAGTACAACACCCAAAATGGAAAAATAAAACCTGCACATTATGTTTGTGTTATTGTGATTATGTTATGAGTGTTTAGATTTCCCTAGGTTAGGGGCATGCTGGAGGATTTATTGCTAATTAGATTTTTGGCAAGAGGCCATACTTAGAAATTGTTATAACAGGGGTGCTAATTAATTGAGATTTAAAACTAATCAAATTTTATATGAGTTTGCCATTGAAATTTAAAACTAAACAAATTTTATACAGGTTCTCCATTTATGGGTTGTTTTTTATATCATTAAAGACAAAACTATAAGGTCCTTAAGAGGAATTCACAATCCAATAATGTGACAAGAGATAAAATAAAAAGAAAATAAGTCCAATAAAGCACAAGATTCCTCACTAAATTACACAATATAAAAAATATAATGACATGAAAGAAGGCTAAGCCCAAAAAATTAATAAGAAGCCCATAGCTTGAATAGACATTAATTCCAGTTAGGGACCAATCTGAACACCTAAAAAAATTATGTAATAGGAATAGAAAGCACAAACATACCTTAGTTGTACCACTAATAAAGTTGAATCCTTAATCCATAAGGAGCACAGTTGAATCCACATGCAAGATCACCACTATATAACAAAAGTAAAGGAGCAGCACAAAGATAATAGCTACACCATAACCTATATGTAGAATATTTAGCAAGGACAAACCAAATAACATAACAAAAGCCACCACATATTAAGACATTAAAATAATAGCTCTAGCCTTACCCCAGGCCATATAGAAACCACAAGAACAGAGTTGAAACCCAGACAAACCAGCCTCAATAATAAAACACCTTATGATAACATGAACTAAAATGCATCACCCAAAATGGAAAATAAAACTTGTACATTGTGTTTGTGTTATTGTGATTATGTGATGAGTGTTAAGATTTTCCTAGGTTAGGGGCATGCTGGATGATTTATTACTAATTAGATTTTCTACATGAGGTCATATTTAGAAAGGGCTATAAGAAGGGGCCTAATTAATTGAGATTTAAAACTATTCAAATTTTATAAAGGTTGCTCAATTACTAGAAAAGCCTTAGTGATTAAGTGGTGTGATTTAGTTTGAATATTCAAATATGAATTATGTTACTAACTTATAGCAAGTATAAATTCCTTTTTTTTTCACATGAAATTTAATATAAATATAATAAGAAAGTGAAAATGAATTTCGTTATCTTATTAGGAAATAAGAGAAGAAGAATGAGCCTTTTATAGAAGATGTCTTTTAGAGAACTTTTAGAAGATGATTTTGATTGAAAAGTTTCATTTAATAGATTTGTGTCAATATTAGGAGTAGAATATGAGTTGTAATTTAAAATTATCTGATTGCCCTTATACATGATTATAATTAAGTAACACTTGCAACTTTGGACTTTTCTTTTATTTTGCTCTAATATTTTTCATTTATTGGTCGCTGCGTGAACGTTGTGTTTATGCTAATTATTCTTATGTGTTTATGTTAATTATTCTAGAAACGTTCTACTTATTTTAGTTTTATTTCTTGCATGTGCCTTTTCTTGGATTTTCATCAAGCCCTTAGGAAATATTTTTTTTTTAATCTTAACTAATAAAATATAGGATTAAATAACATAAAATGGTTTTTATTATTGTGACTCGAGATCACGAGTTTGTGTTTTTGATGATAACAAACATCTTTATGTCTCCTAATATTTTTCATTCTATATTTATTTATGTGTATACTAATATTTTAGGAACACCATGCACAATCCAACAAAGAATAAGAGCTCAAGATTGGATAAAATAAGGTTATATTGTAAAGAGTGTAATATTCATTGATGTAATTTTGATTTCTTGAGTTAAGTCCTATAAAGGTTTTTTTTTTTAGCTTGGTGTCCATGCACATTCACACTCAGGAGAGTGAAATCTAACTAAAATAAAAGTTTAAGTTTTAAACTAATCCTATTGGACAATTTCAATCGTCCAGGATGATCAGCTCATTGAACTAATTGTTTAGTATGATTCATTATGATCTTAAAAAAAGCAGCCAATGATAATTTAAGCAAGGATTTAAGATTCAAATTTTATTCTAATCATCTGAGAGGATCTATATCATCCTGGATGATCAATATCAATCATGCCTAAATTTATCATGTGATTAAAGGACTAATTATAATTTAATTATTTAATCATATCATCTTTGACAATATGTATATCATACTGAATGAAGTTTGCTGACATATTTGATTTTCCTAAATTGACCAAGACAAAATACCATAATTTTTTTAATTGTCCAGGACGATCCATAATATTATCCTGGATGATCTGTATAAATTTTGACTGATCGTTCAAGACTATCCTGATATCATCAATGACTATCAAGTTAAATTATGCACATCGTACTAGGTGATCCTGCAATCTTCCAGGATGATATTTGGCACCATAATTGAGTTTTTAGGATCTTCTGAAGCCCTCTTTTTAAGCACATAGTACAGGATGATCCTGTGATTATCATGGATGATATTTGCCACCAAGATTTATTTTTAGGGTTTTTCAAAGCCTATTATTTAAGCTTTTTCAAGGCACTTAGTAAGAGTATTTGGTAGCCATTGAAGCTTCATTCTTCTATAAAAAACTTCAATATAGAACATGAAAGGGAGAGAGGAAAGGGTAGAGTTTGAGAGAGGGATAAGATCCTTGGATATGGTTTTAAGGGAATGTGGAGGGGGTTTTACATGATTGCTCCAGAAAGCTTGCATCTTAGTACCATTGGATTCAAGGTTCTTCTTGAGGGAAGTTTTGGGAAGAATAACATTACTTTGGTGTCAAAGGACCTGACTACTCCGCCGCATCGGGGAAGATGAAAGTGATTTTGTAAGGGTTTCTCTGCCTAGCTGTGAGGGCTAAAAGAGAGCCATTAAAATTTTAGTACAATACTAGAAGGGTGCCTCCGAGGAGTGAATGTTGGTCAGGTTGGACCGAACCACTAGAAATTTAATGTGCTCTTTCTGATTATTTTTTGCACTTTATTTTTATTACGATTAACTACTTGGGTGAAATCTTTGATTAATCTTTTTATTATTCATTTACTTTTTTTGCTACAAGATATTAAAAGATTTTTATTTTAGTTAATTTTTTTTTTAAATATCGAATTCACCCCTCCCTCTTGGTTAGCCTTAAGACTAGTTCATATGGGCTTAACTCTACTCAAAAACTTTCAAGTGGTATCAGAGCGAAATTCATAAAATCAACTTTTAGAAAATTTTTAAATTTTGATCCATGGCTAACTATGGAAATTGAAACATCACGGAAGTTTATTCAATCACCCAACAACCTTTATTTTAAAATAATACTTTTTATTTTTAGAAAATTAACATATCTACTTTATTACAATAAATTAATTATTAAATGTGACATATAATTATAATTGGTTATTCTGTAACGTCATGTGTTATAGATAGAATTAGAACTGATATTCCTTTTAATCAATGGACTAAGATAATATTTAATGCCATATTTACGTCTTTATTTATTTTGTGAATGCATGTTTTTGTTTATTTTCTATGTTCTCTTTGAGTTTATTTTTTCTTGTTAATATTTTTTTTTTAATTTCATTAAAATTATAAATTAATCTTTATTTTTTATGTGAAGTTTTCTCTAATCAACACATACATATCACTTTTATTATTTTGTACACTCTTTAGAAAATCAAATCTTTTTCAAAGATCATTTATTCTAAAATTGAAATTTTTACCTTCTATTTTCTCAAATTTTTTTGAAGTTATGGTTGCTTCTCTAAAGTCAGTTAAAGGAAGGAAACTCGTAATTTTTTCTCTCTATCTCATTTCATAATAAGGTTATTCTACTTTTTATTCAAAATCTTCATCAAATAATATATTGGATTTTCAAATTAAACTTTTTCATCTCCCTACATTTTTTCTATCTCATAGGGATCTTTTGCAAGTTGTTGAATCCACCTTATTATTTTTTAATAAAGAAGTTTAATTTTATAACTAGAATGAGTTTCTGTTATATTTTAAAATTACATAAAGAAAGTATATTTATTAAAAAAAAAGAGGTATAAATCAAGACCAAAGCTAAACACATGCGCAATGACGCCAAATATGGAAAGATACACAGTGTATAAAAAATCAAAAGATGCTCATAATGCCAAATTTGAAAAGATGCACAAAGTGTATCAAAAAGATAAGAGGCACAAAATGAGCCCACAATAAGTAAGCTTACCTTTCTTGTATTTCTTGAATCTTATGGAAACCCTTATATCTATTGATATTTTTTATACTTGAGTTTGAAAATTATGATTCTTGATTCATTCATTTTTATATTAATCTTCTATTAGATATATTTCATGAAATGAGTTTTAAAAAGATTAGTATTTCCTTTTCTAATTTATTCTTTGATTTAGATGTTGACTTAAAAAGTTTTTGAACTTTTAAAAAAAAATTTGAGCTTGGATTAACAATTCCGTAATTTCTAACCTTTCTTTGTTATGTGTTGTCAATACATTTCTTACTAAGTTTTTAAATAAAATCAAGAGGTAACTTTCTCATATCAAGAAAATTTGAAATTTCAAACTGATTTTTCTAAAAATATCATCTTCACTAGATCAGGGATCGTTTGATATTTTGATTGTTGGTTTTTTACTATTTTGGATTTATGTTCTTTTCTTTTTTTTTTTGATAATGTCAAAGGGGGAGAATGTATTGTTATTTTTGAATATTTGTTTTACTTTATATTTATCTAGTAATTTATTTTATTTTACTTATTTTATTTTAAAATAAAAAAAAGTTTTGTTGTCCCCTATTTATAAATTTTTATCTTAGTGAGGGAGAGATTAGGACAAAATAGTTTTCATTTGTAAATAAACAAGTAATGTTTGACATCATAAAAAAGGGGGAGATTATTATGACTTAAGCTCATGAGTTTATGTTTTTTATTATAATAAACAACTTTATGTCTCCTAATATTTTTTATTCTATATTTATTTTTGTGTATACTAACTTTTCAGAAACCCCATGAAGTATAAGAGCTCAAGATTGGGTAGAATAAGGTTATGTTGTAAATAGTCTATAATATTAATTGATATAATTTTTATTTCTTGAGTCAAGTTCTATAAAGGTGTTTGCTAGCTTGGTGTCCATGCACATACACACTTAGAAGAGTGAGATCTAATCAAAATTAGAATTCAAGTTTTGAACTAATCATAATGAATAATTTTGATCATCCAGGATGATCAGCTCATTGAACTAATCATCTAGGATGATTCATTTTGATCTTAAAAATAGCCGCCAATGATAATTTAGGCAAGGATTTAAGATTCAAATTTTGTTCTAATCATCTCAGATGATTTATATCATTCTAGATGATTAATATCAATCATGCAAAATTTGATCATGCAATTAGGGGACTACTTATGGTTAAATTATTTAATTATATCATCTTGGATGATTTGTATATCATACTAGATGATGTTTGCTGTCATATTTAATTTTTCTAAATCATCCAATATAAAATATCATAATTTTTCTTCTAATCATCCAGGATGATAAAAAACATCGTCCTATACGATATGTATAAATTTGGACTGATCATCCAGGGCTATCCTAATATCATCGAGGACTATCAAGTCAAATTTTGCACATCATATTGGATGATCCTTCGACTGACCAGGATGATATTTGGGACTAAAATTGAGTTTTTAGGGTTTTTCTAAAACCCTCTTTTTATGCACATCATTCAAGATGATCCTGCAATCATCTTGGATGATATTTGCTACCAAAATTGTTTTTTAGGTCTTTTCAAAGCCCTATATTTAATCTTTATCAAGGCACTTTGTAAGTGTCTTTGGTAGCCATTGAAGCTTCATTCTTCCAGAGAAAACTTGAATAT
>NW_021319299.1:16710-32194 GCF_001605985.2 Dendrobium catenatum | reverse complement strand
TAAAAAATAGCCGCCAATGATAATTTAGGCAAGGATTTAAGATTCATGTTTTGTTCTAATCATCCAGGATGATTTATATCATCCTAGATGATTAATATCAATCATGCATAAATTGATCATGCAATTAGGGGACTAATTATGGTTAAATTATTTAATCATATCATCTTGGATGATTTGTATATCATACTAGACTATGTTTGCTGACATATTTAATTTTCCTAAATCATCCAAGATAAAACATCATAATTTTTCTTCTAATCATCCAGGATGATAAAAAACATCGTCCTATACGATATGTATAAATTTGGACTGATCATCCAGGGCTATCCTAATATCATCGAGGACTATCAAGTCAAATTTTGTACATCATATTGGATGATCCTACGACTGACCAGGATGATATTTGGGACTAAAATTGAGTTTTTAGGGTTTTTCTAAAACCCTCTTTTTATGCACATCATTCAAGATGATCCTGCAATCATCTTGGATGATATTTGCTACCAAAATTGTTTTTTAGGTTTTTTCAAAGCCCTATATTTAATCTTTATCAAGGCACTTGGTAAGTGTCTTTGGTAGCCATTGAAGCTTCATTCTTCCAGAGAAAACTTGAATATAGAACTTGAAAGGGAGAGAGGAAAGGGTGGAGTTTGAGATAGGGAGAAGATTCTTTGAGGAGGTTTCAAGGGACTGTAGAGGGGGTTTCACATTGTTGCTCTGGCATGTTTACACCTTAGTACCATCAAATTTAAGATTCGTCTTGAGGGATGTTTTGGGAAGAAGAAGATCTCTTTGATGTTAAATTACCTGGCTACTCCACTGCACATGGGAAGGTGAAAGTGATTTTGTATAGACTTCTCTATCTAGCTATGGGGGCTAAAGGTGAGTTATAAAAGGTTTAGTTCAATACTCAAAGAGTGCCTTTGAGAAGTGGAAGTAGGATAGGTTGGACTGAACAACTATAAATCTAGTGTGTTCTTTCTGCTTTTTTTATGTACTTTATTTTTATTACGTTTAACTGCTTGGGTGAAATCTCTACTTAATATTTTTACTATTGATTTATATTGTTTCTGCTATAAGATATAAATTTTTTTTTTGTTTTAGTTAAAGAGGTTTTTAAATATCCAATTCACCCCCTCCTTGTTAGCCTCGGGACTAGTTCATAAGGGCTTAACACCCTCACAAACTTTTAATCATCATAGAATTTAAATTGTGGTTTAGGTAGGGTCACATTGCACTTTTTACCTCACCAACTATTTGGATATACAATATGACCTCTTAGAGTGTAGCTCTATCTTAGGAAAGGCTTGCTTCATAGGATAAAATATATTTTCTAAGTCTTTTTAAAATTTTAAATCAACACAATTTTATATAAGTCAACTAACGTGTAATGCATTTAAAATTGATTAAAAAATAAAATTTAGTTACAATTTTCTTCAAGTACATAGCTACCATTCTAAGTTTGGGACCATTTAGGATTTAATGATGTTGGTTCCAAATTTCTTAATGGAATAATATCCTACCTATCATGCATTTACATAAGACTGCACATCATGGTTTTAAAAGTGATTCAACATTTTATCTAACTTTCCACTCTAATTAGATGTAAGTACATATGGGTCATATAGTTCTGCTCTTCGTTAGAGTTGGTTCAAGCTACTACTCTGCACTGCCTACTTTAGTTCTAGATTTTGAGACTAATTTTACATAATAATTCCTCACTCTATAGGCATTTCATTAATCTTGTGATAGTGCAAGCCTCAAATATTTAATAAAATATTAATTAAAATACTAAACTTCAATTCCAAATTATAAAGCCTAATCATATGATAGTTTGAGATCCTTTTGAGCTTCTTAGAATTGTGTATCTCCTACTCCTCCCCTTATGACTCTTTAAAAGTTAAATGTCAATTTCTTTTAAAATGAATAAAACACATTAATTCTTGATCATAAACTTTAAAAATCATAAGTTTTATTATCACAACCTTAATCAAATGTTTTCTTAAGGGATTCTTATCTTTTACAAGATAATTAGCTATAAGAGCTTACCCTTATAATAAATAAGTAAGCTATAATGGCTTGACATTATAATAAATAAGTAACCAAACTTAAAATAAATCCTATTTTATTTACATTGTAATTAAAATAGGGGGAGAATTTTTGTGAACCGCAAACAAAAAAACTCAAATCTAAAAACTAATTTTATATTCATATTTGAACCCTTAGCTAAGTAGTATTTCCATCCTTCAAGTCGGTATGTCAGTTTATAATATGTTTTGATTATGAGAATGATTAAAATATCTTTGTTATTATTATTTTAATATATAACTGAATAATAGCTTAATCCCTTGAGATTGTATTATATTATTTATAATACATTGATTATCATAATCCTAATGAATTTAATATTTTTGTATTTGAATCCATTAAGAAATAATACTTTTCTAAGATAATATATTATTCAAAATGTCATATTTGATTACAAAAATAGAAATTCAAAATCAAATTGGATCAATTTTGTCCCAAGATATTTTGTTGGTGACTTTATTAAGGATATTCCACTTTGCATCTTCGGTTGTGAGGATTAAATTTATACATTAGTATGAGGATTGGACTACTCTTCTTCCTTTGATACCTTATTCATTTCATCTTGGACAAGTGTTGCGAACATTATATTCTAGGAGCTCTAATTGGCCCAAACCATGGTATGTTAGTTCCTAGAATTCTTAACTTTTAACATAACTATCTAACTTCATAAATTTATTTAAACTTTGAATAAGTTAAAATTTCAAAAACTCAAAATCCTAATTCAACCTTTTCTTCTTCATAATTTTAAGTGAGAAAACAATAAATAGGAAATTAAGGAGATGTAGATCTTCCCATAAATAAAACAACTATCTTCCAAAGTCAATTGAATTTAAAAAAAAAATACTTTCTTTTATATATATATATAGGCCCCAAATTAAGGATTATGACCCATCCATGTTATAGGATAATGTTAAATTATGATCATATTCTTGTGTCAATATATCATCTATAAAGAAAGAGGTGCAGCAACCCACTAGGGTGCAATGCTCACCGTAATTAACTACCAAGAAATTAGGGAGAAAAAGAATAGACTAAAAAATAAGATGAATGAAGAAGTGAAAGAATAAAATTAAAAATAAAGAAAAATAAAGAAATAAAAAATAAATAATGATAATGAAAACAAAATTCTTAATAATAACATTATCTATGAACATTTATAATCCAAAAAGATGATGTTCTAATCATAAGATCCATTATGGATGATGAATCTGAAACCTTTTCAGACAAAGATGCCCATGAATTTAACCTTTAAAGCAGTCCTATCATGATATATTTTTCAAATTCAGATTCCATAATGCAAAATAATCCAAAACCACCTTGGGATAGTGTAGGCCTCACATTAGTCTCTACCTTTTATAAGAATATAGAATTACAACTTTGTACTAGTCAGGTCATACCACACAGGCTTACGACTAATGAGAAAAGAAAACAAGTTATTTCCATGCATCAAACTCACTCTTCTAATCAATAATCAAATCCTTCTTTAGATACATTTGGTCTTGAATTCAATCTCTCAAAGGTTGATTATAATATTTTTTTCTCATCATAGAAAGTTGCTAGCTATGTTTAGCATTTATGTTGCCCTCATTGTCCCCAAAGAAATGTGGGGTCTCTAATCAAAGCACTTCTCGATCATGAAATTTGCCTAGTTCAATTAGCTTAAACCTCAAAATATGAAACTTTATATTGCAAGGAGGTTTTAAGAGTAACTTTCTTTAACTATGATTTATTTCTAGGAATCACTGGTCATAATAACCCACTTTACATCTTAGTGAATGTTAGAAATTTCAAGTTGTTTAGAGTCCTTGTTGACCCATGTGCATTGGTCAACATTATGAACATAAAGACACTCATCAATCTTAAAGTAGATACATGTATTATCTCTAAAAATATGACACTAGGTAGGTATAATGAAAATTTTGAGGAGGATTTAGGTTTAGTGAGGCTACTGTTAGAATTTAGAGAGTCAAGGATTGAAGTAAAATTTCATATAATTATTTCAAATATGTAATTCAATGCACTCTAAGTTAGGATACGGATTCATGAGGCATAAGAATCTCATCTACCCCACAATAATGCATCAACTACCAATAAAATGTAATTGAGAGTACAATTAAAAGAGAATGTCAACCATGCTCTATTCTTGAAATAAGGATTTTTGAAGAAGCTGCATATTATACTCCAAAGAAATTCATACTCTTTTTTATGAATGTAAATGTAATTAAGTAGAAGAAAGAAAATGAAGAAAAATAAAAGAAAAAAATGGAGTAAATAGAAAAGAAGCCAAAAAAAAAAATTATTATAATGAGAATGATGTCAAATATGTGATCTTTAGGCCTCCTAATGCTTATCCCCAAAGAGGTGGTAGGATGGCCCCAATACCATGTGGTCAAGGCCATGCTTAATTTGAAATAAAAAACCATTAATAAACATTGAATTAGAGATAATTTCAAATGTTGATTCAAGTATATGAGGTGTAAGAATTCTTTTTAATTATTGCAAAATATGTTATTCTCCAAAGTTTAACTTCACTTTGGTACAAGACAATGATAAAGAAAAAATATATCAAAACTTCAAAATGATGAATCTAAATTATATATGAAAAGCTGAACAACAAAATAAAAACTGTTGATTTAACCCATCATCTCTAGATAGAGTTATTGGGTTGGCAGTTAAGAACTCTCCTTTGTGTAAAGAATTTGAGTGCTCAAGATTTTATACCATGATAATAGTCCAACAGACAAGCTAAATACCATGAAAACCTTTATTATACTAAAGACAAAAGATATTCAAAATACTTTCTCATCTTTGGTACTGCTTGTGCATTTCACAATGATAAATATTATTTCAAGATAATTAATCATCTTGAATCTAACAGGATCTTTATAAAGATCATTGATTTTTCAATGAGTTTTTTTTTATTATAAACATTAGATGATTTAGATGAGCTTCAAAGTAGAGAAGAACCCCTTAAATTTGAAGAAGAAATAAAAACTTCAAATGGAAAATTAAAAAAAAATAATAATCTTGGAATAGATGATAACCCTCAACCCCCCTTTATTATCTCTTTATTGAGTGAGGATGAATCAAACTACTTATTAAAAAAGTTGCTACTAGCTTATGTTACATTCTTGCAACTTGTATAGTTTTGATGATTTCAAATATTATTGTTTTATGTGCAATTATTTCCTAACACTTTTTGGAAAAATTGTTTTTTGCTCTTGTGTGTACTAACATTTCAGGGAAAATTGAACTCCAAAATATGAAGACTTCGAATCAAATTCAGTATACAATACTTTGCAAATTGGAGCTCTAAATTGTTTTTTGAATTGAGAGGGAGTGATTGTAATTGAGTGAATAAAAACACAAACACACACTTAAAGAGATCTTACAAAATTTGTACTGATCGTACGGGACGAATCTAGTTCATACAGGATGATCAGGTCAGTTATTTCCTCGTAAGAGCAATGGAATGATCAGGAATTGAGAAAATTTTTCTAAGTCCTGATCGTCCAGACTAAATCCAAATCGTCTTAGGATGAATTCTTCTCTGTAAAAATTTCATCCAGACGAAAACCAAATCGTCCCAGAATGAATTCTTCTCTATAAAAATTTCATCCAGACGAAATCCAAATCGTCGCAGGATGAATTCTTCTCTGTAAAACTTTTGTCCAGATGAAGTCTACATTGTTCTGGGACGATGTGGATCAACACTTCACATTCTAGCAGCGTTCTGCACTTTTTGGGAACCGACCTATGGAATAACTGATCGTCCAGACGAACCTAGTTCGTACGGGATGATAATCGTGTACGAATACAATTCATACCAATATTCATTAGGAGTTTCTCCGACACTTTAAGTAAAATCGTCCGGGATGATCCACGATCGTACGGGACGATCCATTTTTTGTTAACTTAAAAATTTTGCAGTTTTGGACGGTTTTTCTTGTCTCTCTTATATAAGGTCCAATTTTTATTGCCACCCAATCTTTGGTCATTGATCTTCGTGCCTATTGAAAAAAGACTCAAGGAGAGAGTGAGAGAGAGCATTCGAAGAAGGATTCCTACCATTAGAGCATGAATGCTTCACTTGGTATTCAAAGGTAAGAATCTATACTTGTGTTTTTGGATTACTTCACTCTTTCCTTTCTTCATTCTAGATTTCTTGTGAAGAGTTTTGTCAAGGAGATCTGGCACTCTGTCGACACTTGGAGAGTGTAAACAGATGGAGGTTTCTCTGCCCACACTAGGAGAGTGTGAAAGGATGAAGGGTTCTCTGTCCACACTAGGAGAGTGTGAAAGGATGAAGGGTTCTCTGCCAACACTGGGGATACTGTACAAGGAAGACGGTTCTATGTCACACCGGGTAGTGGTGGAATGAGTGTTTGTAAAGGCTTCACTGCCTTGCTGTTGGTGCAAAAGGAGAGACAACTATTGGTATTAGTGCAATACTCGAAGGGTGCCTCCGGGGAGGGGATGTAGATCTGGTTTAGACTGAACCACTATAAATTTTGTGTCTTTTATTTTACTGCTTTTTATTTTCTGCATTTTGTTCTAAAAATTATGGTTGTAAAACTTTTTCTAAAAATTATTTAAAGTTTAATTTCGGTTCGACATACTCAAGAGGGATAATTTAAAAAATAAATAACAATTCACCCCCCTCTTGTATAGCCTTGGGACATAAGCTTAGGTTTAACAACCTAATTCATAGTGAATAAATCTCAACAAGTGGTATTAGAGCTTAGTTTCAAAAATATAAGATTAAACAACTTTTTGATTAACGTAGATGGCTACATTTGGAAATTGAAACACACATGAGGGTTACTCTATTACTAGACCTCCACTATTTGACAATATGCCTTTCGATTTTTGGAAAACACGCATGTCTACTTTCTTACAGTCACTTGATTATCGTATGTGGATCTTAGTCCAGGAAGGATATACAAAACCAACTATATTAGTTGATGGAGTTAGAGTTGAAACACCTTTTGCAGACTAGACTGTAGAAGAACGTGACTTAGCACAACTAAATGCTAAATACTTGAATACTTTCTTTTGTTCTTTAAAATTAGAAGACTATATGCGGGTTTCCACTTGCAAAAGTGGAAAGGACATATGGGATAGACTTTGTATAACATATAAGGGGACTAATGAAGTTAAACAATCTAGACTTAATATGTTGTTGCATGATTATGAAGTGTTTTGCATGAAACCTAATGAATTTATTTCTGATATGTACACAAGATTCACTCAAATAGTCACCTCTTTGCATGCACTTGGTAGGGAACTAACGAATGCTGAAATGGTTAATAAGATTCTTCATTATTTACCTACTACTTATGATGCTAAAATTACTATAATTATAGAGTCTAAAGATTTAAACATTTATTCTATTGACAATCTTCTTGGTTCGCTTATTGCTTACGAGCAAGGAGCTAGCCAAAGAAAGATTTATGCTAGTGAACCACGAAGGGAAAAGAACGTAGCACTGAATGTGGAAGAGTCTGAGAGTGAAGAATCACAAAATGAGGATGAAGAAGACATTGCTTTAATGACTAGACAATTCAGAAACTTTCTGAAAAGGAAGCAGAAAAAATGCCAGCAATGGAATAAAGGTAAATTCAATCGAAATAACAAGGTTTCAAATGAAGTTATTTGCTATGAGTGTAAAAAACCTGAACATATAAAGGCAGATTGCCCTAAACTAAAAGCCAATCCTAGCAAGGAAAAGGTAGAGGAGAAAACTACTGTAAAGAAGGGCAGAAAGAAGTTTCAAAAAGCTTTCTGGGTGGACTTAGCTTCAGATTCATTAGAGACTGAAAAAGAAGAGGAAGTCACTAATTTATGCTTAATGACTGACAATCTTGATCACGCAGATCAAGAAGAGGTATGTGACTTAACTTATGATGAATTATTTGAAGTTTCTGAACACATGCATGATGCATATAGAAAAATGAAGAAAATGCATGCTAGTCTAAGTCTAGAATTTGAAGAACTTAAAAAGGAACATGAAATCCTTAGGAAAGATCATGCTTTGATTGATAACAACCACATGAAATTACGTGATGAGTTTGATGACTTGAATAAAAATAATGAGAATTTAAAATCATCCTATGCAGAACTTGAGTAAGATTTTAAGAATTCTAAGGATGAATTTGAGAGCAAACTTTATAGAACCAATTATACAAATCGAATTTTGGAAGATATGAATTCATTTTACAAATTAATGATAAAAACTCTTGAGGATAATAGGATACCACCTAAACTTGAAGATTTTACTAATCCTATTATGTATCCGGAATTTATGCAATCCATGAAAAGACAGATGAATGTTAGAAGACTTAGGAATCCATTTCCTAATGTAAAATATAATAATTATGGATTGTTTGGACATATAGCACACACCTGTACTTTGAAGATTAAAACTAATTTGGTGTAAAGACCTAAGATGCATAAACCTAAATATTTCGTACATGCATCTGATTATAAATTGCTAAAAGATTAATCCAAACTTGTTTGGGTTCCCAAATCTAACGTTTGATAATTTTGCAGGGTCGCTCTTACACAAGACCTCGTGAGAGCATATGGTACCTGGACAGCGGATGCTCAAAGCACATGATTGGATATACTGCTCAATTCATAATGCTGGTAGCCAGGAGTGGAGGCAAGGTTACACTTGGAGATAACACCACAAAAAAGGTGGTTGGATCAGGTATGATTGGAAATCTTAAAAAATTTTTAAGGACAATGTGTTATTAGTTAAAGACTTAAAGCATAATTTATTAAGTATAAGTCAGCTATGTGATAAGGGTTATTGTGTAAAATATTTTCCTACTAGCTGCATATTAATCCTAAATGATAAAGATGTTTTGAATGGAAAAAGGGTAAACAGTAGTTATATGCTAGATTTAAATTGCATTCAGTCTCCTACTGCTTTTTGTTTGAAAATTGTTTCTGTTGAGTCATGGCTTTGGCATAGGAGACTTTATTATTCTAGCATGAAAAACCATAGGAGGATTACCCAAAAGAATTTAGTGAGAGGTATTCCAAAGCTAGAATTTACTAAGGATCACCTTTGTGATGCATTTCACTTAGGAAAATAGGTAAAGTCCTCTTTTCAGTCCAATAAGGATCTAAGAACTAGTAAACCATTAGAAATTTTACACATGAATCTTTTTGGACTAGTTGGAACTATAAGTCTAGGAGGAAAGGTATACGGATTTGTTATTGTGGATGATTACTCAAGATTCACTTGGGTTATATTTCTATTTCAAAAGAGTGAATCATTTGAGAAATTTAGAAATTTTTTGACTTGGATTTAAAGAAAATTAGGGTGTGAAATTATTTCTATACAAAGTGATCAAAATTTGAAAGAAAATATGGAAGAAAATTTGGAGATAGAAAACCCTTTGCTTAGTGATTTGAGATTTTCTAGAAACCACCAAAGAGAATTGATCATAGGTAAACCAAGTGATGGTGTAAAGACTAGGCGTGGATTAAATAAGGAAGTCAATCATTCAGCCTTCATTTCAACTATAGAACCCACTAATATTGATAAAACACTTTCTGATGAATTTTGGATATTTTCCATGCAAGAAGAGTTGAATCAATTTGTAAGAAATAAAGTTTGGGAATTAACTTCAAGGCCAAAAGATCAAAGTGTTGTTGGAACTAAGTGGGTATTCATAAATTAAATGAATGACTCAGGAGTAGTCATTAGAAATAAGGCAAGATTAGTTGCTAAGGGGTATAATCAAATTGAAGGGATTGATTTTGAGGAGACTTTTGCTCCTGTAGCTAAACTTGAAGCAATTAGGGTTTTGCTAACCTTTGCTTGTTTTAGAGGATTTAAATTGTATCAAATGGATGTCAAAAGTGCCTTTTTAAATGGGGTAATTCAAGAGGATGTGTTTGTAGAACAACCTCCAGGCTTTGAAAATTTTAAATACCCAAATCAAGTTTTCAAGTTGAAAAAGGCATTATATGGATTAAAACAGACACCTAGGGCTTGGTATGATAGGTTAAGCACCTTTCTACTTGAAAGATCTTTTGAAAAAGGAAGTGTGGATACAACTCTCTTTTTGAAAAAATTTGGAAAGGATATTCTCATTGATCAAATTTATGTGGATGATATCATTTTTGGATCTTTAAATAAAAATCTTTGTGATGATTTTTTTTAAAATAATGAGTAGTGAATTTGAGATGAGTCTAATAGGAGACTTAAGTTACATTCTAGGATTTAGCATTAAGCAACTTGAGGATGGTACATTCTTAGCCAATCTAAATATGTTAAGGACATCCCCAAAAAATATGAAATAGAAAATGCTAAACCTATTAGTACTCCAATGAGTTCCTCAGTTCAGTTGGATAAGGACCCTAAGGGAAAATCTATTGATCAAAATAAATTTAGAGGGATAATTAGATCTTTATTAAATTTAACTGCTAGCTGACCCGATATCATGTTTAGTGTTTTCTTGGGTGCTAGATTTCAATCAGATCCAAAAGAATCAGATTAGACAGCAGTAAAAAAGATTTTGAGATATCTATAAGGAACTCAGAACTTAGGAATTTGGTATCCTAAGTTTAGCTCTTCATTTGAAATAATTGGATATTCAAATTCTGACTTTATAGGTTGTAAAGGGTAGATAGAAAGAGCATTTCTGGAACATGTCAATTTATTGGAAATTCTTTAGTCTCTTGGTCCAGTAGAAAACAAAATTCAGTAGCTCTATCTACTATAGAAGCCTAATACATTGCATTAGGAAGTTGTGTGGCACAAGTACTTTGGTTGAAACAACAGTTGATTGATTTAGGTTTGTCTATAAGCACTATTCCAATTTATTGTAATAACACTAGTGCTATCTGCATTTCTAAAAATCCTATTAATTATTCAAGAACCAAACACATAGACATAAGGCATCATTTCATAAGGGATCATGTATCCAAGGGAGAAATTGAACTCATTCATCTTACAACTGAAAATCAACTTGCAGACATTTTTACAAAACCTTTAGCCTTTGATACTTTCATTGCATTAAGAACAAGGCTTGGTGTGATAGATTTAAATGCTTAAATAAAAATGTTTTTGCAACATTGATGTTAGTTTATTAATTAATTTTTTTTATGTTCTTGTTTGTGTGATTTCTTTCCTTTTTAGAGTCTGTGTTTTCATCATTGATTTTGGTATTTTTTTGTTTTTGATTTCTAATTTTTATTTTGAGTACAAAAATAAAATAAAATAATTTTTTTGTGTCATCATCGTCCGGGATGAAATCATTTCGTACGGGACGATTTGTGTATTGTGACAATCTGTCGGTTTTGACCCGTTTGAGTTTAGTTTTTAATATACTTCGTCTGTGTGATCATTACGATCGTCAGGGATGAATTTTTATTTTTTCAAACGACGGGACGAATGAATGGAGCAGTTGAATGGATAAGATAGTTATTAATATGAATTTTTTCTGTACAAACCTTTGCTTCATCTGGACGAACACATGTCGATTCGATATAGGGGATGGCTTCAACTGTGATTAAAATGTTATGAGTTCTGATCATCCCGGGAAGAAAATGTGTTCGTCTGTACAATCATACTGTTCAAAAGTCTGTATGAAAGGATGCATCGTAAGTTATGTTTATTACGAAAACCGTTTCATTTTGACGCATTGAATTGTCTGTATGAAAATATCTCATACGGGATGAATTTTTTATTCATCCGGGATGAATTTTTTTCATCCAGTATGAATTTTTTTTCATCCAGTATGAACATGCCATTTTTCATTAAATTGGAAGGCTTTTGTACTTATCTGTCACACTCTAAATATCACTTTCAATCTCTTTCGTTCTTTAGATCAGTCCTTTTCAGATGGCTAGTTCAAATAAGAGGCAGAAGGTCATAGCAAAGAAACCACATAGGAATCCTTCAGAGAACTTTCTGTCTAAGGAAAATGAGGAATCTTTTCCTCGATTTACCTCTGCCAAAATTACACCCTCTAGGATTCTACTTCAAGAAAATTTTACTTTCCAGGTAATGAACCTGTTCGCCTCGACCCAATTTAATTTCATTCTTACTCTGGTCCATCCTTAAAACAAAGAGACTTTTCACTATTTCCTAGCCAATATGCCCTTTGGCCCTCGTCAGTCTGTAGTCTACTCCTTTGTCTTTAAACAATAAGTAGAAATTACTAAGCATGACTTAGGAGCATTTCTAAACTTAAGAATTGAAGGGGATAGAGCAAATTATCTGATCAATACCGATGACTATTTGTGGTCTGAAATCAATCAAGTGATTAGAGGGAATAATGTAAATGAACATGTGGCTAGAGTATATGGTCTTGTGAAAACTGCACGAATCATCCAGCATGTCTTTAGAACTTCCATTATCCCTAAGGCTGGTGATAGAGTGAACATAACTCCACTTCTTTCTATGGTCACTTTTATGGTCATGACTAAAAAACCTATAGATGAAGCCCAGTTAATTCTCGACTATCTTTTTGGACTTTTTGAAATAGGTCATGCTGATCAGAAAAGAAAAAGGAATATTTCTTTAGGACATCTAGTTTCCTATATTCTGGAAAAGAAATATAGTTTGACTCATCCTGATCAGGAATTTGAAGATTTGCTCTATTACAATGATGCATCACTCAGAGCAATCTTCAAAAATGATGACACAACTAAGGCACACGTCATCAGTGACACCGAGGAGGAACCTAAAACCGAACCAGCACCGACCAATGATACAAATTATCAAAATTTGGTTCAAAGATTTGATCAGCTAGAGACTCATTTGATCAACATTTTGATCAATTTGAAATTCGCTACAATCATGATATGGGCTTCATAAGAGAGCAAATGAATGATTTAAACAATAACATGCTCTTAGTAAGCAATTACTTTACCTTCTTCAATACTCAACCTCCTCCTCCTCCAGATCAGGGACCGTCCGAGTGATTATTGCATTTTCTATTTTGTGTTTGAGTTGTTATGGTTCATGTGTTTGTTGTTGTTTTGTTGTATTTCTTTGGGTTTTTTTTTATTTTTTGATTTTCTCTAGATTGTGTGTATTGATATCAATTGCAATGACTGTAATATCTTTTTGATATCAATATAAGTAAACATGTCTTATTTCTGAAATGTGTGTTTAACTATGGAAATCTTTGGTTTTATTTTCTTATCAGTGCTATAATCTTAAAATGCAAATTAAAAATTATACTCATTAGAAAATCTAATTTTTTTAAATTTAAGTTTAGCTTATAACTTAATAATAATTAAGATTGTCAAATTTCATGTCTTTTGTTTAGACTATATTAATTTATTATTGCAATTGTGATGTTTTTCTTATTCTGTATTTCACTCTTCAATTAATATTTATGCACCTAGATTAATTTGAAAACTTTGATTAACGACTTTAGAAAGAATAAAATTACTCTTGACAAATATACAAAAAAAAAGTGCAATGGTTCGCAATGTGAAAAAGAGGCACAAAATAAGCCCAATAAATGCAAATTTGAACAAAAAAAAAAGATGGGCAAAGCGCAACTTGTGGTAGTTATTTCTTTCTAGACTCTTTTAATCTTATTATTCAAGTTGATCTTGTGTTCATTCATGTATATTGAATTTTGAAATATATAATTTTTTCTTTTGACCCTCTTTGCAATAATGTCTCTATCTAATTGTCTAAATTGACTCATGTTGTTTGATAAATTTTTTATTATCTAAGTTATGTCTCTTCTTGAATTCTATGAATTATTATGATTTATCTAATGTACTAATTTTATTTGCATAACTTTATTACAATTACTTTTAAGAATGAATTCTCAAATGATTTTCATATGTCTACTTCAAGTTTCTTCTTGTCTTTTTGTTGTTGTCAAAAAGGGAGGGGGAGAAATAATTGTTTGTTATTTGTTGTGATCGTGTAGTTTGGTTTTATCTATTTTGTTTTGTTATCAAAATTTTTAAAAAATTTGTATTCAAAGACCCCTTATTTTCACTTGCTCATTAATTCAGGGGGAGTTTAGGAAATTCTTAAAATTTGAAATTCGACAAACAATAATTGTTTTGTCATCATCAAAAAGGGAGAGATTATAAGAAAGTTGATACTAGCTTATGTTACATTCTTGAAACTTGTATAGTTTTGATGATTTCAAATATTATTATTTTATGTGCAATTATTTCCTAACACTTTTTGGAAGAACTATTTTTTGCTCTTTTGTGTACTGACATTTTAGGGAAAATTGAACACCAAAATATGAAGACTTCGAATCAAATTCAGCATACAATACTTTGCAAATTTGAGATCTAAATTGTTCTTTGAATTGAGAGGGAGTGATTGTAATTGAGTGAATAAAAACACACACACGCACTTAAGGAGATCTTACAAAATTTGTACTGATTGTACGGGACGAATCTAGTTCGTACAGGACGATAAGGTCAGTTATTTCCTCATAAGAGCAATGGAACGATCAGGAATTGAGAAAATTTTTCTAAGTCCAAATCATCCCAGGACGAATTCTTCTCTGTAAAAATTTCGTCCAGATAAAATCCAAATCATCTCTTGATGAATTCTTCTCTGTAAAAATTTCATCAAGACAAAATTCAAATCGTCCCAGGACGAATTCTTCTTTGTAAAAATTTCATCCAAACGAAATACAAATCGTCCTAGGATGAATTCTTCTCTGTAAAAAATTTGTCCAGACGAAGTCCTGATTGTTGCGGGATAAAGTGGGTCAACACTTCACATTCTGGCGGCGTTCTGCACTTTTTAGGAACCGACCTATGGAATAACTGATCGTCCAGACAAACCTAGTTCGTACAGGACGATAATCGTCTACGAACACAATTCGTACCAATATTCATTAGGATTGTTCCTGACACTTTATGTAAAATCGTCAGGGACGATCCACAATCGTACGAGACAATCCATTTCGTGTAACTTGAAATTTTGAAGTTTTGGACAGTTTTTCTTGTCTCTCCTATATAAGGTCCATTTTTTACTTCCACCCAATCTATTTGGTCATTGATCTTCGTGCCTATTAAAACAAGGCTAAAGGAGAGAGCGAGAGAGAGAATTCGAAGGAGGATTCCTACCACTGGAGCGTGAAGGCTTCGCTTGGTATTAAAAGGTAAGAATCTATACTTGTGTTTTTGGATTACTTCACTCTTTTCTTTCTTCCTTCTAGATTTCTTGTGAGGAGATCTATCAAGGAGATCCGGTTCCCTGCTGACACTTAGAGGGTGTAAACAGATGGAGGGTTCTTTGCCCACAATAGGAGAGTGTGACAGGACGAAGGGTTCTATACCCACACTAGGAGAGTGTGAAAGGATGAAGGGTTCTATGCGAATACTTGGGATAGTGTAAAAGGACGACAATTCTCTACCGCACCGGGTAGTGGTGGAAAGA
>NW_021319299.1:5311-15833 GCF_001605985.2 Dendrobium catenatum | reverse complement strand
TGTGTGTGGGTGGGGGGGGGGATTACAAATGGTATAGTGAGTTCTTGAATTCAAAGAAATACCTGCTGATCAGATCGTTAAACTGGTGGCAATCAAAATCAAGCAAGTTGCATCCCTTAGGTGGGAAAGTATGAAGAGAATGAGAAATCATGAGAGATGAAGTAGGATCGTTTATTGGCCTAAAATGAAGAGGGAAATGTAAGTAAATATATCCCTGAGAAATATAAAAAAGACTTGTTTCTTAAATTTACACAACTCTAGTACGAGTGAATGACCGTGGAAGAGTATATAGTTAAATTTAAACAACTGTCCATTAAATACGATGTGACAGAACCTGAAAAACACATGGTGGCTCATTTCTTGGGAGGGTTACACCCTATAATTTCCAACATTATACAACTACAACCATAATGGACATTTCAGGATGTGATTAGCTTAGCCTTACAGGTGGAGAAGCAACAAATGCGGAGCAAGAAGTTCAACAACAAGAACCTGATACCAGATTCCATGACGGACAAAGATTTAAAAACGAACAAGTATGCCACAGGACCAAGTATGCCTTCGGAAGAACATCCTCCCCAGGGTCCATTTTGTACAACCTATCCTCAAATGTCTCTTCCAATGCGCAAGTGTTTTAAATGTCAGGGGTTTGGACATATAGCCTCTAAGTATACTAATCACCGGGTAGTAACAATAATTGAAGAACCATAAGTGGAAAAATAACCATCATGCCATCTGATGATGCCAATCCAGTTGAACCCGCCTACTTGCAAGGCGATGATGACAACCTGCTAGTCTTAAGGCATGCTTTGAACATCCATAAAGAAGATTTCTGGTCACTCCATAGCATCTTCTGGACTAGATGCACCGTCAAAGATCGAGTGTGTAATGTTATTGTAGCCATTGAGAGTTAAGAGAATGTAGTAGCTGCGTACATAATTAACAAAGTACATCTAGATACTACATATCATCCAAAGTCATATTCCCTTTCTTAGATCCAGGAGAATGAGGAGGTACAGATGTGCAAACAATGTTTGGTTGATTTTTCTATTAGTTATTTCAAAGATCGGGTCTTATGCAATGTTGTGCACATGGACGCATGCCATCTCTTATTAGACTAGCCATGGAAATTTAAAAAAGGCACCACAAATACTTACTCTTTTATATATAATAACAAATAAATCGTGTTATTACCTTCACTAGTGACGAAGAAGAAGAAACTTCATCTTCAACACTGTTTAACCGAACTCAGTTTATTCAAGACCTGAGAATAGCACAGTATAGCTTACTACTACTTTTTGTGGAAGAAAACAAACCACTTCAAATGATTCTATAAGTGCATCAACCACTGCTCCAGCTGTATGAAGATGTCATAGCTCAAGAATTGCCTGTGGGACTACCACCACTAAGGAACATACAACATTAAATGGAGCTCATCCCAGTGTCGATCCTCCCCAACCGACCTCCATACCAACTCTGACCTGATGAACATTTAGAATTGCAATGTTAAGTCACTGAACTAATTACCAAGTGATTTATACGACCCAGTGCCAGCCCGTGTGCAGTCCCCTATCTTATGGTTCCAAAGAAGGATGGAACTTTTTGCATGTGTATAGATAGTCGATCCATTAATAAAATTATAATAAAGTATAGATTCCCAATCCTACGAACAGATGAAATTTTTTATCAACTCCATGGAGCTACATTATTTTCTAAAATTGACTTAAGGAGTGGATATAACCAAATTCATATACGATCAGGAGACGAGTGGAAGACAACATTCAAAATACAGGAAGGATTGTATGAATGGACCGTGATGTCATTAGGCCTCTCCAACGCCCCAACACTTTTATACGGCTTATGAATCAAGTTTTTCAACCTCTCATGAATAAATGTGTGGTCATTTTCTTCGATGATATTTTAGTGTATAGCCCCACCATCGATGCTCACCTCATACATTTGAAAAGTATATTTGACATCCTCCAAGAAAAATAGTTATTTGCTAATCTCTTGAAGTAACACTATATGACTAACAAGATAGCCTTGTTGGGATTCATCATATCCTCGGCCGAAAGCCAACCGAACCAAGATTGAAGCTATTATGTAGTGGACGACACCGCAGTCGGCTATCGAAGTTTTCCAATACCATGGCCTGGCCTCCTTTTATAGGTGATTCATTAAAATTTCAGCATGTTAGCATCCCTCATCGCATAACTCAAAAAAGAAAAAAAAAGTTAGTGGACTCAAACTGTAGAAAGTAGATTGAATGGCTTAAATAAGTCATTTCCATGCCCTAGTTCTGGTCCTACTAGATTTTAATAAGGTATTTGAGCTAGACTTTGATGCCTCTACTTTGGAGATAGGTGATGTTCTTAGCCAAAGAGGTCATCCCATTGCTTTTTTTAGTGGAAAACTCAGTGATGCTCGGAGAAAATACTCAGTCTATGATAAGTAGTTTTATTCTATTTTTCAAGATTTGCATCATTAGGATCATTACTTATTACCACATGAATTCATTTTGTTCTCCAACCATGAAGCTTTATGTTTTCTTAACAGTCAAAAAAATTAAAAGGTCGGCATGCCACTTCTGTAGAATAACTGGGTGCCTTTCATTTTGTTCTAAAGCATAAATCAGGCAAATATAATCAAGTGGCTGATGCACCAAGACAAAGTATGGCCTTAGTATAAGCTTTACAAGCAAAAGTGACAGGGTTTGATTTACACAAGTAATTATATCCCCCACCCTAATTTTGGAAGTTTCTAGAACAAATGTTAAGATGGCCCATATCAGTTCTATCATCGCTATGATGATTAGATGTTCTTCAGCAACAAACTTTGCATTCCGCAAGGTTGTACATGGCTAGCCCTTATAATTGAGTGCCATGGGGCAAGTATCACTAGCCATTTTGGAAGAGATAAAAATCTTGCCTTAATTAAAGAGCATTTCTTTTGTCCACTTCTAACTTGGATGTAGATCAATTCGTAAAATACTGTCAAGTTTGCATGATAGCAAAGACTCGCTATAAAAAATTGGGGTTTTATACACCATTAGCCATGCTTGGAGGACCATGGATAAGTGTTAGTTTGGATTTTGTGCTACGCCTTCCCTGAACCCAACATAATAAGGATTTTATCATGGTTGTCGTGGATTGGTTTTCTAAGATGGTCCATTTCGTGCCTTATAACAAAACACTAGATGCCACTCTTATCGCTGATTTCTACTTTAAGGAGATTATATGCTTACATGGCATTCCGAAGACCAAATTTTGATCATGACGTCAAATTCCTAAGTCACTTTTGGAAGACTTTATGGGGTAAATTAGGTACCAAGCTCCAATTTAGCTCAACCGCCCACCCCAAAACTGATGGACAAACTGAAACCATTAATTGGATTCATGGCAATCAAGTCCAGTGGTTTGTGGGAAAAAATTTAAGACAATGGGATCTAATACTACCTAAAATAGAATTTGCATTCAACTGATCCATCAATCAATCAATCGAGCACACCCCCTTCCAGGTAACATATGACCACAATCCCTTAACACCTCTTGATTTAATTCCACAGGTTCTAAAAAATCATTATTGCACCGATGGAGCTTAACGCACTCAGGAGATACAACGTCTGCATAAGGAAGTGCAAGAGTAAATATGTAAGCATAATAATAAATGTCAAGCTTCAGCCAACAAATAACGATGAGACATCCAGTTCAAGGAAGGTGATAAAGTCTGGATACGATTACAAAAGGAATAATTTCCCCTTGGTGTATTTGGCAAACTAAAGACTAAAGCAGATGGACCCTATAGAATTGTTAGAAAAATTAGCAATAATGCATATCAGATTGATCTCCATGGAAATTATAATGTGTCTGCCACCTTCAACGTGGCTGATTTATCTCCTTACTATGAACCTGAAGTTCCTCCTACCCCGGTAGATTGGTACTGGAGCTATATGCATGCATCACCTAGACTTATTATTCAACTTCAGTTTTGTTTTTCTTTTTAATTTCCTTCTTTGATATAGCCTTTGGTGTGCCACTATTTGTGTGTATATATATGTTAGTTATTATTTAATAAAGATGGTGGTTTATCTTTGGAATTATGTTCCTCTTATTTTATGCTTCTATATCCTGATGAGAGTTAGGTGGTGGTTCTAGCATGGTTACTGTATCCTAAATTCCTTCAGGTGGTGGTTCGTGCCATATTCTTAGTCACCGAGGGATCAATAGACGTAGCAACTGAATGTGCCCAATATAAAGATTGCTTGCATCTTCTTCCTTGTTCCTAGTTTCTATCTAGTTGCCGAGACTTGATCTTGAGTGTTTGGTATCAATGGTCCTAACATCCTTGGCTAAGGAACTAAAGGAACTGTCATGGAAAGTGGTATTGGTGTGTCTTAAGTAATGATTGACAGGCCCCTAGTTAAAATCAGGATATAAAGCTATGATGTGAAGTTTGTCATTGGTGGTGGAAAGTTGAAGAAGTTCATGACAATCCTGATAGGTGATTTCTTCTAATCTTTTGTTTACAGAAGATTGGAGTGTATTGTAGGTAGAGTTAATGAGAAGACTGGCAAAGAATTCATATAGAAGTTCAGAGTGGAATGGGAAAGCAATGGTCAAAATGAAAGTAAGAGTAGTATGAACAAACAATTCTAACATTGGATAACTAAGTGTGCAGGGATTGACAATTTTGGAGGATGTAATCCCTACTATTTTGTATAAGAGATAAGTAACATGATCTACTGCCTCAGTGAATCAAAGGTCTACAGTTTCCCTTGAGAAGCTTACAGTAAGCATCCTAGAATTCTTGCCACCAGCAATTTTGAGATTACGAGGGAGTGAAAGTATGGATTGAAGAAGTTTATTGTGAAGAAAATGGTTCAAAATAGATGTTTATAAAGAGTCAGCCAAATTGTCTAGGATAATCATGGAATCGTCCAGGACGATTAGGAGCAATAATGACATCCATGATGATTGGTCAAAAAGGTGGTCATATCACCTAGGAAGATTAGACATCATTTAGGATAATTAGACATAGGCAATCACTCCGAGGAGTCAGCCAGTATGATCTTTGATTTTAAGGATCATCCAGGATGAATAGGTGGATCATCTAGAATGATTGACAATAATAGATCATATTGGATGAATTTAAATTTGCTAATCATTTTTTTCAGGTGGGTAGTCTAAGCTGAATAGGTGGATCGTCAAGGACGATCACCAATAATTGAGGCAGAATTCTATTAAATTATCCAGGATGATGTGGATCATTCAGGATGATCTCAAATAATAGAGTCAGATCAACCGTTAGATGGATGATGAATAATGAATTGATGATATCATCTTAGATGATTTGAACAAAAAATTAAAAATTTTAATGATGGATAAAAATGATCCGAAGAGGTTCAAAAATAAAATAAAAAAATAAAAAAATAATACTTAATAAAAAATAAGAAAAAATATAATAAAAAGATGATAAAAAAATAAAAAAGAAAAAAAATCAAGTTTTTGTTTTCAACCAATACTAGAGAATCATAAATTTCCCTTGTGATTAGATAAAAAATTAGTAAAAAATGAATTAACATCATCAAAATATGAAAAATTATAGAACAACTAATCATGTTAACCCTAGCTAGAACATCTTTCAAGGCAAACCTTCTTTTGAAAGCAAAGATATAACTCAAGAAAAAATCAAATGAGAATCTGTTCAATACTTTATTCCCAAAAACATATTTGATAGAAAAATATAACAAAATAATTAGTCAAAATTAAGAGTTTCAAAAATCATGTGATTGAAGATATCAAGTGACACGTGAATTCTTCTAAGATTTAAAGGTTTGAAAGAGAAAAAATCTTATTTCTTTGTGGGGTCATTTTGTGCCTCTTATCATTTGTTTGGCGTTTGGCGATCATTGTGCATTTTTTTCAATTTTTTTGGGCTCATTTTATGCCTCTTATCATTTTTATGAGCTATCTCCCTTTTTGGAACCTTTAAGGCTTTTAGTTCTGAGAATATCTTCCAGATAATAGAAAACAAAACACACTATCTATTATAAGGTGGAATAAACCACAAAGCTGAATCATATTCATGTGATAAATACAATAACATGATCAAGAAAGCTTGAAAGTTATTTAATGACTTTGAACATTATTTATACGAGATATATTACTGTAAGAAGATAGAAAAAATCTCAATTTCAAAGTCCAATTGTTAATTTAAAATAGATTTTTGCTTATAAAAGAAAATTACACCGCTAAAGGAGTTAGAGGAAGGGAAACAATCAACTATATTTCTTCCTTTAATTTATTCAAGGATGTCAATCATTGATTACAATTTTTCAAAAACAAAAGTAAGGAAAAAATTTCATTCCAACAGTGATCAATGAAACAAAACTTAAGTGAAAAATAACATAACGCCAAAAAATAGAAAGCAGGAACACATAAATAGAAATAATCATACAAACAAAAATAAAAGTAAGATAATGAAATAGAAATATTCAGAGTTCAGTAATCAACAAGTTTATGCATTTATGTCTATAACACCAAATATGGTCCTTAAGATGCTGAAAGTTTCATAGTCCAGTGGTTTAAAGTACATTTTGTTTTTAGTTGTTACATGGTTTATCTCAATGTCTCCTTTAGTAATATGGTCCCTAATAAAGTGTTTCCTTATATCAATGTGTTTGGTTATATAATATTGGATAGGATTTTAGAAATGCATATGGTACTAGTGTTACCACATAGAATTGACAATGTGCCTGTAGGTAATCATAAATCTAAAATCTGTTACTTTAACCAAAGGACTTGGGCCACCCAACTTCCTAAGGTAATTTATTTAGCTTCAGCAGTGGAAAGTGCGATTGAGTTTTATTTTCTACTTGACTAGAAGACTAAGGACTGTCCTATGAATTGACATGTTCCAAAGCTGCTCTTTTTTTTTTTAGTTAAAACCCACGGAGGGGCCTACGCGTTAATATAAGAAACAAGTTACAGGGTCCTTAAATGAAACCAGAGGCTCACTACTGCTCAAAAGAGCTATAAAAATAAAGATAAAGAAAACCTAAGAGCCAATTGTCTCCGCTACCAAAAAGAAAAAACATTGAAACCTAGTAACAATCTACTAATGCTATAGGCAAGCATCCAAAAAGAAAGAACAAGGATAACAATAAGCCTCAGCCTTTCTAGCAAAATTGAAGTCATTCCTGATCAGCGTCCTCTGCAAAAAAGAGAGACAACATACAAGAAAACAATGCCAAAAATTAGTATTTGCAAAATTTGTAAGATAAGAGGAATGCAAAGCAAACAAATAAGAGAAATAAAAACAAGTTAAACCAATCTTAGAAGAGCTCAGAATACAAAGAGACCAATACATCCCAGCTGAAGTTTTCCAGCAGCTCAAATAAACAAACTCACTGTTAAAATAGGGATTATAAATATGGAAATAATAGAAATTTAAGATAGCTCCATAAAGCCAAAAATAGGGAGGGAAGAGAAGGAGACCACCAAAGACAGCAAAGTCAGTCATAGTTAGATAACTATTAGATCTCAAAGAAAAATAGAAAGAATTAGCCTAATGAGGTAATATCACATGCCGCTCAATCCTACAAAGGGTACCAAATATCACAAGAAAAGATCTCCACCACACCCAAACGCAGACATAAGTCATACCAGGATAAACAACACGCCACCAAATAACCCACAGAGCTGCAAGGGAACAACCAACAACATCTGCAAAATTAGCTAGAGGATAACGGGTAGCCCCATCAAAACAAAGAAACTAGAGATAATACGGGATATCTAGTAGACCATAGCTGATGATATAAAGACAACAACAATTAATCAGCCAACCACAGAAGTTAAGATGCCACACCAAAACCCCCTCATTACTTCCAACACCCCAAGAGGTAGGAAAGCAACAAAAGGACTTATCTTCAGCACACCAACCAGTGAAATCATAGCTCTAGTTACCAACCAAACAGATAATAGCTAAAACAACGAACAACACAGGAATCAAACTAGTCAATAGACAACGAATAACAACATTAGCCAAAAAAGGATAATCAGCCCCAAACATACAAAGATGAGTAAGACCAGCCAAACAAAATTCCCTCCAACAGAAAACCATAAAATAACAAAAAACCACAGAACCAGGAAATCACAAAGAGACAACGATCCCCTGGAAACAGATAGAGGCCAAAAACCACCGGAGGAGCAGGCCCACAATTAAGACATAACATGAGGAATGTCATTCGCTTCCAAGTAAATCACACCAGTTAAAGGACTAGGAATATTAGAAGGGATAACATCAGTAAAAATAGAGGGACTACACCCCCAATGAGCTAGCCAAGATGCACAAGAATTACCAGTCTCACAAACCTGGCATAAGGAATAATTTAAAAGCATTAACAATCTTTTAATATCCCTAGCAAGATGAAGAATGAGAATTACAACTGACTTCCTGATTATCCTGAAGTGGTAACAGATTACTGCCAGAAGTATCTTCAATAATCAAATTAGTGATGTTAAGGGTAATACACAATTGAATACCATACAAAATGGCTTTATAAAGGGTAAAAACAACATTCCCGTTATGATCCAGACCCGCAAAAGAAATAATAAGGTGGCGATTAATATCTCTAATAATACCACCACAACCATTCCCAGATTCAGTATAAACCCCATCAACATTAAGCTTAAAAAAATTTTCAAAGGGTATATGCCAATAAGTAACATTCGGAGCAGATCGAGCACCCTCCCAATTAACCCCTAAAGTATAGCCAACATCATAGCATTTTTTAAAGTTCTTGCTGGTTATCAGGTTAATAGCACTAAGAGCTAAGATCTTGTCCTTCACCCTTTGTATAACATTTAGATTATTCATTTTAACATTAATGAACATAGAATTATAAGAAACCATAGAATAAGAGAAGGGATAACATTGCGGACATGACCTTTAACCTCAATAAACCAAGAATTAAGAAAAGTAATAAGAGGTAAGTGAGCATTAAAAGTGTTTAAATTAAACAATTCATCAAAATGTGTCCACGTTCTAACAGCTACCGGGCCTAAAACAAAAATATGATGCATAGTTTCAGTGTGGTAACAACATTGACACTTAGAAGCAAAACTAAAACCTTTCTTAATAAGATTGTCATATGTGGGGATGAATTTATGGAGAAGTCTCCACACAAAAATAGAGACACTAGTAGGTATGGATTTATGCCAAATATTAGATAAAATACTGTTCATATTACCTTTCTCTCTAAAGAAATGCCATGCACTTTTAAGGTTAAACTTACCATCTCTAGAGAGGTCACAAAGCATGATGTCCTTGGAAGAAATGTTAATAGGAAAGTTTAAAATATGTTGAACACAATGTCAAGAAGCATATTAGACAATTTATTGTAATCCCAATAGTTCCCATTAAAGAAAAAATTGACTTTAATAGGATCAACAGACGTAGTATTTAAAAGAGAATCAATAGAATCGTTACCAAGCCATCTGTACTACCTAAAAAAGATATTTCCATCACCAAGACCCCACATAATATGGGGTTCCACCTCCCATTTAACCTTACAAAGCCTTTTCCACACTTTAGAGTCCCCACTTTTAGGAGAAATATTGGTAGGATGCTTGCCCAAACAGTATTTAGAAAACATAAAATTGGCCCACAGACTCTCTTTAGCACGGAAATTATACCAAAGTTTGTAAGAAAAAGCCTTAGCAAGGTCAAATAAATCTTTGTAACCAAAACCACCTTCTTGCTGAACACCACAAAACATATCCCAAGCAGCCCAAGAAATTTTAGACAAGGAAAAACCTTTCTAAAAAAACTTGTTAATAAGCTTATGGATTCGAGTGCAAACTTCTTGAGTAGGGAAGATAGTTTGAAACATGTAAACAGGAAAAGCATAAAGCACACTTTTAATAAGAGCCAGTCTACCAAAGGTGCTCTTTCTATCCACCCAATACCCTATAAATTTTAAATTAGAATATCCTATAATTTCAAAGAAGCGTTGTGCCTTACATACCCAATTCATAAGTTTTGGGTTCCTAATAGAAATATAAGGATTCTCTTAACTGCAGTCAGGTGGGACTCCTTTGGATCAGCTTGAAATCTAGCACAAAGATAAACACTAAACATTATATAAGGTCAAGTAAATGAGTGATTCAATTATTCCTCTATATTTCTTTTGATCAACTGATTTTTCATTTGAGTCTTTATCTAATTGAACACTGGAGCTCATGGGAGTGTTTATTGGCTTTGCTTTATCCATTTGATATTTCTTCAAGATGCCCTTAATGTACTTTGATTGATTAAGAAATGTTTCATTTTCAATTTATCTTATTCTAAACCCTAAAAAATAGGATAATTCTCCCATCAAACTCATCTCAAATTCCCTACTCATTATTTTAGAAAAACCATCACATGAACTATTATCATAATATCTAAAAAGTATGTCATCAACATAGATCTGAACAATGAGTGATTCATCTCCTACTCTCTTCAAAAAAAGGGTGGTGTC
>NW_021319299.1:0-5211 GCF_001605985.2 Dendrobium catenatum | reverse complement strand
TGCTCGTATTGTATCCTATCTCTAAGGGTCAAGCCACTCATCCACTTAAGCATCTTAATCTCTACAACATTTTTAATTTTGTATTAAGAGGATTTAAATTTTAATTTCTAGATATGGTATTAAGAATACGATAAAAACTGCTTATCATCCTTATACTAGAGGTCAAGCAAAGATATGCATCCAAGAGATTAAGAAAATTTTAGAGAAAACTATAATTCTAAAATGGAAATATTTCTCATTAAGATTGGAAAATGCACCATGGGTTTATATAACTTCTTACAATAATACAATTAGAATATCTTCCTATAAATTAACTTTCAAAAAAGCTTGCCATTTTTACTAGATTTAGAACACAAAGCTTTCTGGGTTGTAAAAAAATTCATTTATAAGTTTAAAAATGTTGAAGAAAAAGGCTAATACAATTGAATGAATTGGAAAATCAAGAAATCATCCCAACAAAAATGTTATGTTATGCAAAGTTAAAAATAAAACATTGCTTGAGCGTAGTCTTATTAAAATTGAATTTGATCTTGGACAAGAAGTTTTGTTGTATAACTCAAGTTTAATATAACTTCTTGATAAATATAAGTCCAAGTGGTCAGGCCCATTCATTATAATATATGTATATCCCTATGGAGCTATTAGTATTAGGGATCATAAAAATACCAAAAAAAATTTAATGTTAATGGTTAGAGATTGAAATCTTATATATGAGGAGATGTTGATCTCCTTATGAGTTCTATGGAACTAGCAAAGCTTTGATAGATTTTTTATATAGTTAATAGGGTTTATGGAGTGAATTTTTGAATTGAATAAAAATATATGGCTCTATCACCTTTAAATAATACCTAGGTTTTAATTGATATAAAAATTAACAAAACCTCACTTAATATATGCAAGTTCACATGTCGAATCAAGTAATAATGCGTCAGAGTAGAGTGTCGAACCCATGTGAAAGTATGCCTACTAGTAATAAACTATTACTATTTACTCTAATTACAATATTTATTCTACTTAAATAAAAATGATATTGGTGGAGATTATGTCACTGAATAAAATATTAAAAATATTGGATAAAATATTTAATAAAAGTGGTTTGAATTAATGAGTGTAAATTTCATACTTTCCTAATGAGACTTTTATTATGGATGTGATTTAGAGTACATGTATCCCTAGATCTCTTTCGAGCTTGTTGGGTCAAAAAATATCTACTATCCTCCTATAGTTATAGTATCTCCTTAAGTACCTAAAACATTATACATCTTATGTCTAGGCATGAAAACATCTTATCTCAATATTCTTATTTATTCTTGCATTCTGCCATCAAGGATATAGATCACATTATATATTAATTATACATTTGGTCACGATTTGCATTAAAGAAAGAATGGGATTATATTAAAAATATTGTTTAACATTTTAAAGAACAAGAATTTTAATTAGTACTTAACATGCATTTTACATCACCAATCCAAAATAAAGGAATTAGCCAAACATAGAATAAATAGAAAGAAATTTCATTTTAATTAAATTCATAAAAGAAAAAAAATACACTTGAGTGATATCACCCGAAAGGATCAAATTATCCCCTTTAAACTACTTCTTTTAACATATAGAGTTGCATCAAAAATATAGGTTAAACACTCCAACTGATTTGACCTTGCACTTCTCTAGCCTCTCTTAGATTTTCCTCAGAGAAGGAACTAAACAAGTACTAAAAAAAATGCTAAATTTACACAAGTGATTGAACTCAGTTACAAATATAAATTCCTAACTATTTATAGAAAAACACAAAATAGAATATAGCATTGCGGCGCTTGGAAGAATGGTATTGTGGTGCCTTAGAAGTGTACTAATGCCTTAGCGCTAGAACTTTTACATCACTACAGTGCTTACTAATGTGGATTATTTACTTAGTGAATAGTCATAACTCATGTCTAATAGAATGTGGCCCTTAGAACTTATAACTATAACACGATGGTGTTGTTGACACTTGAGTAGAGTGGCACCCTAGTGGAAAAAAATGGAGCCAAGGCATAAGAAGTTATGGCACCATGACATTTGTAAACTTAGAATCTGATGCTGCCAAGCTAACTTTATGATGCCATGGTGTAGGTAATGATGGGACACTTACTCTGTTGTCACTGTAGCACTTATAAATACAGAGCTCAACACTGCAATGTCCAATTTGTGGCGCTTCAATAATATTTAACGTAATTCTTTTGCGTTGTTTCATCAGACACTATGACACTATAGACAATTTCGAATTTATGCCATTTTGAGTTTTTAATATACAAAAAAAAATAAAAAATAATATATTTTCACTAAAACTAAAAAAATATAAAATATTCCTTAATTTTCACTTATCAATAGTGTGGTTGAAGGCTATAAACATATAACTATTTTAGAGGAAACCAAATTGATCGTGCTTATTTTAGTTAGAATTTGTGTGATAGGTATTCTATTTTGTGGTTTAAAAGTATTATGATTAAATTGTAACCTAGTTTCATCATTATTTTGTATGTTAAGTTTTTTATGTGTGAAGAAATTAAATTGTAAATTCATCCCAGCACTGGAGTTCTATACCCTAAAGGACAAAAATGTCATGACCTCAAGCCCTTCAACACCATGTTAATTGTCAAAATTATTTAGGTTGATCACTTTGTAGTGCCATAGCAATTTAACACCACATTACCCAATCGCCTTTCAAAGCACCATAATGTCATCAATGTAGCACCATGGCATTGAGCTCTCTAATCATTTTATTTGAATGTGCACCATAGTGTTGCATATGTAGTAGTGCAGTGCTTAGACGAAGCATTAATAAGAAAGAAGAAGTTCCACAGTAGTGGTGATTTGAGCATTGTAGCAGTATAGCATGAGGCCATGTGTGTTGACTAAATTAACATGCATTATAGTGCAATATAAGGCGGGTGCCACAATGCTAGTTAGTTTATAAATAGGTATTGGGGAAGAAAGTTCAATTTCATCTATATCGTTATATTCTTATAGATCCCTTGCATTCATGTTTTATGTTCCCTAATTTGTTTACTTTATTTAAAATGATTACTAAAATGTAAATTTATAGGAAGAGGACACGATTCGCTTCCAATGATGCTCATAGATTCATCAGTGCTATTATCGAAGAGTTGTACAAAACTTTAGTGGGTAAGTCTATATTCATGAGAAGAGATTTGATAGTCCTGGGTGATTGTTCAGGGTCTTATTATACAAAAAAAAAAAAAGATTTCCAAATCATCTAGCCTCATCCTACAAATTCTTGTAAAGTTTGGGAAAGAGCCCAAAAATGAGTGTGTTTACATTTGTGATAAGTGGATCTCCTTTACTCCTATTTCTATAAAAACAAATTTTCTAAATTCCCAACTTTTAATTTAGTTGTCATGAGTTCTAGAATTTATATATAATTACTATAAATTATGACAAAATAATTATGTTCCTAGCCCTAAGAGATTTAAATACCACTAGAATAGAAGAGAGGATATTATTTTAAATGTTTTTGCATCAGTCCTCACCCAAGAGTCCATAAATAGTAGTATTTCATTTATGTGAAGCTTATGCCTTATGAAAATATAAATTAGCTAACAAAGTATAAGACCATTTTAAATTTTCATATTAAAAAAATGAGTTGATTTTTGAAAGAATGTCTTCCAATCTATCTAGTACATGCTTTTGAGGTCAACTTCAAAGGGTTTAGGGCATTCCAATCTTATTTGCTATTTTTCTAAGTTAGCTAAAAAAAGTAAGAAATCTAGGTAGGACAAGGTTATATTTAAATATGACCTAACTAGGTCCACGATCATGTCATTCAAAATCTTCTTACCATAGTTGATTGAATTAGGGTTTCTGTTGATCACTTCATGCAACTACTTATAAGGATGTTCATCCACTACGGCCATATGATGCTTCAGTACCAAAGACAGCATCAAAACCATGATGACTATAATGTAGCTAAGATTGGCATGTTGAAGAGCTCGATGATGTATTTTATAGTCAAAAAAATTTCATCCCTAACACACCCTCTTTCAAATGTATCTAGGAGCAGGATCTTATTAGCATGGATAGAAGAAGAGGAGGAGGATGAGGAGAAGTAGAGATAACCCTACTATTATAATTGTGGTTGTTCTAATTTATTTTTTAATTATTACTATATTTTATTTTAGTTTTTTGTAGTTCTTATTATTTATTTTGTTATCTTATTTTCCCACACTTATTATTATTTTTTTGTAAAATATAATTAAAGAAAAATTAATGAAATCAATTTCTCCAATTTTATAAAAATTATTTTCCTTATTATTTTAAACTTTTGCTTAAGTTATAAAATTTAGAAAATTTAAAATCAAGATTCATAAATATTTAGTATTAAACAACTTGCAAAATTTTCCAAATGAAATAGTTACAAGTAACAACTAATGTTATCATTTGAAAAAAGTAATCTAAGATATGTTAAAATTCTTAAAAATCACTTAATTACTTGACTACTTATAAATGAATATTGGGTTTTCAGACTAACGTGAATTATGTCATTAGTTTAATCCTAAATCACCTAAAAAGAAAGTAATTATGGAAGTATGAAACCTTTAATAAACTTTATATTAGTATAATGAGTAGAGGCAACACATAGATATTCATCTTCAAAATATGATATTTTAGTAAATAAATAAAAAATAAATAAATAATGAAAAGATTAAAAAGGGATAAGTACTTAAATATTAAAAATTGGTACCTATAATCTAGGCCTTATTAAAAATGAGATGTGGAGATAATAGATAGGTATTCAAAATTATTATATAGTACTTAGCCAAATAAATAGAAAAAGAAAAAGCATTGAAAATGATAAATACCAATATAAGAAAAATTGGTACTTGTAATGTCTAGCCCTACTTCTATACTTCTAAATAATTTTTTAATACTTCAGTTCCTGGATTGAATTTATGGCCGTTCTTTACTCCAATGCTTAATTCTATGCCTCAATTTTAGGCTTGATTTGTCTGCTTACTTATCATTCCTACTTTTGTATCATCTTCATTGTGGTAAATACATTCAGGATCTTTGTTATTGAGCTTTTAATATCTACATTAAATGAGTGTGAGACCAGATCCTGCTCAACTGTAGGTGGTGTTTAACTCGGATACATTATATTGGTAATATCTCTCCTTCTTATTCTATTTTTAATTTAGACACTTTTAATTT
>NW_021319298.1:197805-220158 GCF_001605985.2 Dendrobium catenatum | reverse complement strand
ATTAACTTTAATTTAAAAAGTTAAGTTTTGGACCCTTAACTAATGTGATTAAAATAATTCTAATAATTCTAAAAATCCAATAATTTATTATAATTCTAGAAAATTATAATTTGATTAAAAAAATTTTCAACCAACATTCTAATACACAATAAACACCCCATAAATGAATATTTTTGAATGGACTGCTCCGGGAAATGGGGCTACTCGTACTAAGAAGGCCTAATTCCTCAAGCCTAGTGGCAGAATGCCAATAATAATGGAGTATAAAATTTTAAATTAAATCATTATTAGTTATTTAATGAAAGTAAAATACTTAATACAACTACCTCAACAATGTTTTTTAGATGGACTACTCTGGGCTATGGGGCTACATGTCCTAAGGAGGCCTAGTTCCTCGAGTTTAATGGCATAATGCCACTAACTGGTTGATGAAAAATATAAATTTTCTTAACCTTTAAAATTAACCCCTAATTAAGTTAGCTAAAATTTATTAACCCTTTAATATTTAACTAATTAAACTCATTCAATCAATCAATCCATAAAACCCATCCTAAGTTTAACTTTAACACATTAATACTTAACTTCAAACCTAAATCTTTCCATTGACCTTTAATAAAAGCAAATGTTAGAAAACTTCTACAAGCAACTCAGTTTAGGATATTTCCCAACAACACAACCTTCTATACACACTTTAGATGATTTGTTAGGACAACCAACTCTAGTCTAGGCTAGGCTAGCGTTTACTTTACTGCTGTCTGGTAGGTTTTCATATATTTCATTAAATAAAAAATAAAAAGAAGGTTGACCTAAAAGCCACTTAAGGGTTAAAAGGGATATGTTGAACAAAATGACCTCTCAGACCTTAAAACCATTTTTACTTAACTCCTTTGATCATTTCAAACTTGTTGAGTCCAACCACTAACCCTGTGTCAGCCTGGTTAACTAAGTCAACTTAGGTTGACCATATCAACCATAAACTTCATGTTCAATCAACTCAATGCTAAATCAACTGTAAAATCAATTAAACTCCTAGTGCCGTATACATGACAAGACATGTTGACTCAGTTAGTAGTTGACTGGGTCCACTTGTACAAAATTTGATCAAACTGGTGTTATTTGAACCAATCCTCTTTGTCACTCAAGTAAGACCCATCCAAACTCAATCAGTCCTCTAGTATTTTTCCATTTTAGGGCATAAGTATGCCTTACCCCTAGGAGAATCATAATTTACTAACTTTTACCAAGTCAACTCAAATGCTTGGTCAAATCCCTTGACTATAGTTAAATCAGCATATATCTTTGTCAAACACTCATTAAGATATTAGCCATATCTCATGATTTAGCTTGAATATGCTTGAGCCCCAAATGAGTCAAATCATGATAAGGGTTATTGAGTCAACACATTACATTTAGTCATACCTTCTCAATATGTAACCAAATCCTTGCTTGAGTCCAATCCTAATTATCTAAACCCTATGAGTCTTCATATTGATTCCATCTCAGCCCAAACACATCCTAACTATTGATGAGTCAAATCTAAGTGGATTTTACCAAGTCAAGTTGCAAGAACTTGGTTAAACCTATTTTTCTTTTAACTAACTCTGCCATATATTCATTCCATCCATTTAAACCTCTGTGGATTCAGATGGCCAGAAATTTAAGTTTTATAAGTGCCACCACATTCCACTTTGACCAGTTGACTAGTCAAATTAGTCCACAAACACTCAAAACTCTTCTAACTATTCAAACTCACATGTTAGCTCCATTCTCCCTGATCTTAGACACTTAAATAATCCCATTTAAGGCTTAGAGCTCTCTTAAAGACCCTTAAATTGAGTCCAGACCCTCATTTAACTCAAAGAGACATGTGGTCCCCCCCTCAACCCAAAAGCTACTAATGTCTAGAGAGTCTTTCCCAACCTTTCTCATGCCACACTAATCGTCTATGAAACATGGCAAAGATCTAAGAGAACCCTCTTATTGATCAGGGCCATTAAAAATAAGCCTTAGGGCTAGAATTAAGCAAATGGCCTCATTTCAATTCATTAAATCTATCTTATCTTCCCAAGCTTCTCATGTCTTTTTTATTTTTCATTATGACTCCCAAGGCCTTCCCCTATCTTTCCACTACATGAACTAAGAGGTTGCATGCCACTGACAGTGACATCTCTGCTAAACCAACCTTTATTCCTTTCAAGGCCCATCCAACAAAATTTGGAGCATTTTGGACGATGGATTCAACTAGGAATTCATATGTGGATAGTCTACAAGCTTAACCACATCAAATCTCTAAAGATCTAATGGTACAATCTTGCAAAATCTTAAACCCTAGGTAGAAACACTTAAATCTATTTAGCTTTTCATACAATGCTTTTCAAGCCACAAAAACCCCTCCCCATTATTTATGTTCATTTGAACTATTTGTGTTTAAAATTTCTTATAATTTGATCTAGCCGATCTTGAGAAAATCATATTTTATCCATTAGGGCTACGATTTTTATTAACCTACTAGTGTAAAAAATATGGACCGTAGATCTTATGATTAACGATTCAAATTTCATTATTCCATGGTTGATTCGACTGCATGTATCGATCCACTACGATATCATATCATTCGGCTCAATCCAATTTGTCTATCCAAAACCGCAGATAGTCTGATGGCCCTAGATCCCTACTGACTCGGATAAGTAGCCCATGATGTCATGGTGTCATGTCCAACAATGATTGCTGCAACCTAATCTTTGGCAATTAATGCCTGTAGATTGGATCGAATGGCTCAGATGCTGCCACATATGTCCCCAACTTTAAAGATTATATCCGACAGCTTATAATGAGCCACGTTGCATAATTGACATTATTTTAATTAAATAATTTATTTAAATTAGTTCTAAATTATTTTAAATAACAAAAACTTAGTAAAATATTAAAAAATAATTTTAAAATAAAAAAATAAGTGCAATTTATCAAAATTCTAAGAAAATTAAGTACTTTAATTTAAAATTATTTTTATGTTAAAATATTTTGTATATTTTAAATATTTTTAAATAATATAAATTTAGCATTTTTTTAGATATTTAATTATATATTAATTTAAAATTTTTAAACAATAAAATATATTATTTTGAAATACTTAACATATTCAAAGGCATTATTTGAAATTTTTTATTATAATATTTAATTTAGTTTAAAATACTTAAATTTTTTAAATTAATAATTAATTAATATTAAATTAAAAACTTTCAACAATGTTAAATGTCATTTTAATATATTAAATAATATAATAGTTTTCATTCTAATTATTGTATTAAATGAGAATAAAAAATTTATAATAATTTTTTAAAAATTTTAATTATTAACTTTTTAATACCTATTATTAAATGAATATTAAAAAAGACTAAATATTCTAAATAGTTGTGAAATTATTTAATGCTTATTCATAAAATTTAAAAAGTTACCAAAAATTTTATTTTTACTAATTATTTGAAATCCTTTAACAATTAATTGACTAGTTAATGAAGACAATATAGTTTCAAAATATTAAAGATCTAATATTATTTTAAATAAAAAAATCAAAGAGAGTTATTTACTAAATTAAGATCTAAATTTTACCTTGAATATTTTAACTATCTTGAATAATCCAAAATAATTAATATTTAAATATTAATTTAATGTTCAAATTAATAATAAACTTTAATAATCTTTTCTAAAATAAAATATTTTATACTTTAAACTTTTCTTTTTTTTTTTTCAATTACCAAAACCTTTGTTTAAAATTATTTTAAAAAATTTTCATAGTTATTCAAAATTATTTTGTAATACTTAAATTTTCTATAAAAATCTAAAAGTAAGCTATTTTCCTTCAAAAGATTTATTTTAATTTTAAATTATATGGTTAAATTTTCAAATCTTTGAGTGTGTCATGAAACTTTAAGCATAGGTTAAGTTTAAATGGTAAGGATTAGTGAATAGTTGTATCCCAACTATTCACTAAACAAAGCAATTTTTATGTTAATTATCTTAATTCTTGCATGTGTAGGGTGCACATAGTTGTGCTTAGCTTAGGCTCTTCTTGATCTTGGATATGATTGGTGAGATTTCAAATATAATTTATGTTTTGTTAAGGGTTAGTTGAACTTTGATTTAAGCCCAATCAACCAAGCGACAAAAATAAGGATAAAAACTAAAAAATAGGTTTAGAGTATTTTGGGAATTTAGGGATTAAGTCATGTGTCCAATAGGGGTAGAAGTTATAACACTCAATCATAGTGACATTATTCCATTTAGATCAGGAGTTTGCTAGTCTTGAAATCAATTAGGACCTAAGTACAAGTAATCCAAATTAACCCTTTATTAAGCCTAGAACTTCAAAAATCAATGATAAATTCAAATAAACTATAAAAATTAAAAATAAAATATTAAAATGTCCATAATTATATTATCAATACGTAAATATTAAAAGTCTTATTATTAGACCCCTAATTTAATATTAATGTATTTTTTAAGAAAAGTACCCAATTAATTCAAATAATTAATTTAAAATATTTTTAAATCCCAAAAATTCTCCAAATGCTTAGAAACGCCTTTTTAGGACTTCTTTGAACTTTGGAGATTATTTAGAGAGGTTTAGGTTTAATTTGGATCACATTTCTCTCTGGCTCGCAATGGATTTCTGGCTCAGGTGATTTTGAGGGCGATTTCAACTTCCACCATTCTTCTTCATGACTTCCACAATCTCTCTTCTTTTTTCATGCTAGGGTTTTGTTTTGTGTCTCATTTTTTCTCCTTGCTCTAGCCATTTGGCCTTCAGTTGTTCTCTTCTCCTTATGGAGACGGGTTCGTCCTCATCGATACTTGATGCGAGGGGAGTTCCGCCATCTTTTATGACCGTATCCTTAAAAGTTTTGCTGGGTTGTACTATTTCTAGTCCTTCCTCTTATTCTTTGTGCGATGTCTTAGCTGGGGCTTCCTCTTCAAAGGAACCGATTATTTATTTACCAAGTCTATGGTTAAAGGTGTTCCCACACTTTTGATGTCCGAAGACGATATTCTAAAACTTGCTTGCCCTTTTCAATTTACTCTTGTGGGAAAGTTTTATGTTTGACGATCGAATCTTGATGCGATTAGAAATTTTTTTGCCAAGCTGAAGTTATCGGGGAACTATTCTATTGGTTTTCTTGATGCTATACATGTTTCCATACAGTTATCCAATAACCTTGATTATATTAGGGTGTTTTCTAGGAGAACTTACTATATTATTAATTGTCAAATGAGGTTACTCAAACGGACACCATTTTTTATGTCAAAGAAGAATCTCCCATCGTCCTTATTTGGATTTCTTTTCCTAATTTAAATTTTCATTTCTTTAATCCCCATGTTCTCCACGCATTAATGTCCATATTTGGTCGTCCTATTCAAATGGACCAAGACAATGAATTCTCAAGGTCGTGGCCAAGAATCCATCTCGATCGAGGCCTTCAGTTGCAAGGGTTCTTATGGAATTACATATCATTAAGAAGCACCCTAAAGACATATGGCTTGGGTCTTAAAATTTTGGTTACTTACAAAAGGCTGAGTTTGAAAATGTTTTGGATATTTGTTTGTATTGTAAAATTCATGGGCATGCAAAAAATGATTGTTTTGTTGCTCATCTTCAACTTAAAAAGAAAAATTTCACTTCTAAAATAGTGGTTGAAATAAATAATTATGAACCGATTGTGCTTGAAGGTCAAACTTGTTATTAGAAAAAATCCCTTGATCTTCATGGTGATGGTTCAAAAGCTATTGGAGATGACATAGAGTCCAATCCTTTAGACAAATCCAATGGAAATGAAGCTTTGCTGGAAAAGAATAAGAAAGATGGCCAAGATAATATTATTTTTGTTGATGCTGACTGTGCTGAGGAATATGTTCCTAATGTTGTGGGTGAAAATGGAGTTGAGAAGAAAATTGGGGATGTTCCTTATACTACTATTTTGTTAGTTAATCAAGTATTGGAGGAGAACAACAGGGATCATCATTCCCAAAAAAAATTATCTACTGACTGTGTTATAAATCAAGTTACTAATGATAAAGGTGAAAGTGGATATGAGCATAATTTCAAGGATGTGGAGGATAAGATAGATGTTATGGAGGAAGGGGGAAATTGGGTCTCTTGATACATTCCTGCCAACGGATGGTCTTACGGATTTTACTATTAACTCTTTGTCATATCCTAATAGTAATGCTAATATGATGAAGGAAGGTTTCATATCTCATACTAAAAGAAGGGTAAGAATAAAAAAGTTCAAGTCGAATAATACCCCTGGGATCACTAGAGCTTCCCATCTTATGATTAATGGTTAAAACTCTTGTGTGAATATTAGGGGAGTGGGTGGTTCTGTAGGATTAATGATATTCACCTTCTGATTTTGCTTGAGCCGTTAGTCTCTTCCACTAAATTGGATTCTATTCATAAAAAAATTGGTTTTAATTTGTTGGTAATTGCAATAATAAAATCTAGATTTTTTTGAAACACTTTATTTCTTTTGATGTTATTATGGATTTTCCTCAGTTGATTCATGCCAACATTACTTTTAACCAAGTTTCATGCTATGCTTCTTTTTTCTATGCCTCTTGTTCTAGATTAGGGAAAAAATTCTTTGGGATCAATTTATTGAGTTTTCTTCTTATGTTAATGCACCTTAGATGGTTGGGGGGATTTTAATTGCATTACTAATGCTTCTGAAATAGTCTATGGTAAACCTCCTAATTATCATGCTATGGAGGATTTCAACGACATGATGATGAGTAGTAATCTGCATGATATTGTTTTTTTGAGTAATTGTTTTACTTGTAATAAGGGTACTATATGGAAAAGATTGACTCGTATCAGTTTTAATGATCATTGGATTTCTTCTTTTTAAATTACCCACATTGAGCATTTAACTAGAACTTTATCCAATCACTCTTCTTTATTAATTAGCATTAATAGAACTATCAGTAATACATTTGAACCTTTTAGAATCCAAAATATGTGGCTTCTTGATGAAATTTTTTTACATATTATGAAGAGCAATTTGGATGCCCCTCTTTTCCCATTTGATAATTTTTATGGTATGACTAGATTTTGGTTCAAACTTAAAAGGCTTAAACAAAAACTCTCTTGGTGAAATAAATGCATTTTCAAAAACATATTTTATAATATTAAACTTGCAAAAAGTGAGGTGGAGAATATTGATTTGGTTTATATGTAGAATTCCACTTTTGATAATTTGTTTGGTATAAATGCTGCCAAAGTTATTTTGTTTAAACTTCAGGAAAAAGAAGAAGCTTATTGGAGGCAAAAAGCCTCCTCTAAATTTCTTGTGGAGTGTGATCGTAACACTAATTACTTTAATAACATTGCTAATCATAATAAAGTTAGTAGGAATATTCATAAGCTCATTACCCCTTATGAGAATGCGATTGGGGATCTGGATAAGATTGCTGCTTCGGGTGCTCAGTACTTTGAGAAAGCTTTCAACAGTAACTTTTGCCCTGATTTAGATATAGATTTTTTTTATTCCTAGTCTTGTTTCTGATGAAGATAATTTGATGTAGACTAATATTCCCTCTGAAGAGGAAATTTGGAATACTTTGAAAGACATGAACTCTGAGTCTGTTGCTGGTCCGGATGGCTTTACTAACAAGTTCTTTGAGAAATCTTGGGAGATCATCAAAGAGGACCTCATCAATGCTATGGTAAATTTTCTTAGGTGTAATCCTATCCCTAAATTCTTTACTTCTACATCTATAGATTTGATCCAAAAATCTAATGCTATTAATTTTTGGAATGACTACCGTCCCTTTAGCTTATGTACCTTTTTTAACAAGCTCATTGCTAAAATTATTGTGTGAAGGCTTGCATTAATTCTTCCTACTATTATTTTGTTAGAACAAACTAGTTTTGTTAAAGGTAGATCTATATTTGTTAATGTGTTACTTGCTCAAGAATTAGTTCATGATTTTCATGCTAGGGTTGCTGGTGGGAATATTATTTTCAAAGTTGAGATTACTAAAGCCTATGATAATCTCAATTGAAAATTTATTTATAAAATTTTAAAGCTCTTCTGTTTTAAGTTGAAATTCATTAATCTCATTAAAAATAGCGTTAAGTTTTATTATTTATCTATTATTATCAATGGTAAGTCCCATGATTTTTTTCAGGTCTTCTCATGGTCTTAGAAAGGGGGGGCCATTATCTCCTACTCTCATTATCATTGCTGTGGAATTGTTGTCTCGTGGTATTAACAATCTTTTCAGAATCCACCCTAGTCTGATTTTTAAAATTAGTGGTGGTTTTCCCATTACTCATTTGAGCTTTGCGGATGATTTTATTATTTTCTCAAATGGATCTATAAAAATGTTGAACATCCTTTTCAAATTTCTTAACTCTTTTCAGCATGTTAGTGGGTTATTCTTTAACTCTTATAAGAGTTGCTTTATTCCTACTAAATCTCATTCCCCTAGCCGTATTACTCGTATTCAAAGAAAATTTGGTTAAAAAAAAAAGGTTCCTTCTATTGAAGTATTTGGATGTTCCGATTTATAAGGGTAAGAAATTGTCTCATTTATTTGCTGAAATTTTTAATACTATACATAAGAAACATTCTTCTTGGGCTTTCAATTTTCTTTCTTTTGGTAGGAGGCTTATTCTAATTAAACATGTGTTGAGCTCGATTCCTATATATTTGTTGCATAACTTTTACCCAACCTTTAATGTTTGTAGTAGAATGGTGATTATTTTTAATAAATTATTTTTCGGTTTTAAGGATGGCAATCGATCTATTGTGTGGGGTTCTTGGAGTAATTATTCAGGGGCTATGGATGAGGGTAGATTACTTTTTCAGACCTTTACTGTTATGATCAAGACGTATAATCAAAAATTGTGGTTTACTATTAGATCCAAAAAAAAGTTTATGGGCTAGGTTCATGGTTTCTAAGTATTGTGTTGGGAATCATCCTTTAAATTGATTTTTTTAAACAAGGGGGCTCATTTTATTGGAAGATAATTTGTAGTATTAAGTGGGAAGCTAAAGAACTTTTTTTTTTGGCAAGCTAAATGGTTAGGAAATTTTTCTATTAATAATCTCTTATATACTCATACTAATTCTTCCTGGAAAGTCAAGGATTTTATTATTAATGTGGATTGGAGTATTGAATTACTTGCCAATTTTGTTCTTAAATTTATTATTAATTTAATTATTAAAATCTCTATTTAATTGGAGAATGAGGATTGCATTTTATTTAATCAATGTAATGATGACAATTTTGATCTAAATAAGTTTGAAATTCTATTAGGCAAAGCTTGCCTAAAAATCCTCTTTATGTGTCTCTTTGGAATGCTAGCATTCCCCCTACTTACTCCTTTCTTCTTTGGAGGATTTTACATAAATATTTACATATTGGTTCTCTTTTATTAAGGAAAGGTTTTTATATTACCTCTAAATGTCAATGCTGCTATCATGTTGAGAATTTGAACCATGTATTTCTCTTGGGCCCTATTGCTATGAAAGTTTGGATTTATTTTGACAATATGTTTAATGTACTTTCTACTACTCATTATGATTCTATTATTTCTCTTCTTAATGATTGGTTTATTCCTACTAAAGGTCATATTAAAAATATTCTTCCTGTTATTATTTGTTGGTTTTTATGGAGCAATAGGAATGCTTCTAAGCATGATATTATTAAAATGGATGCTTTAAGAGTCATTGCTAAATTTAAAAATAAAATCCTTCATCTATATGGTGCTAAGTTAGTTAATGCTTCCTCCTTTAAAAATTGTCTTTATTTAGCCTATGAGTTTGGTTTGAATTTCACCCCTATCTTCCTAGCTGTAAAGAACACCTGATTTAGTGGAGGAAGCCTTTGGAAGGATGTTTAAAACTTAACATTGATGGTTCCAGTAATAATTTTTATGCGGGTTATAGTAGCACTATTCAAGATTATAATGGTTTTGTTATTGTGTATTTTGCGGGACCCTCCATTGCTAATAATGTAATCCAAGTTGAAATTGATTGTATTCTTTTTAGTATCCAATTATACATTTCTCCTGGCATTACCAATATTTGGATTGAAGTTGATGCAATGTACTTGATTAATTATCTTGAAGGTAACACTTCTCCTAATCCTTCTAATTTTTATATGATAAAGGATATTAAGTATTGGCTCTCTCTCATTAATTACACTATTTCCCATACTCTGAGAGATGGCAATGTGGTTGTTGATGATTTAGCCAAGATGGGTTGTAATTTGGTTGGTTTCACAGAATACAATGAGCATTATTTACCTAAAGAGATTAAAGGTTTGGCCAGAAAGGATCATTTTGGTCTCCCCTATATTCGGTATATTAATGGTTCTTCTATTTTGGTGTTCCTGATTCTTCATTTTTTTATGATTAGCAGTTGGTTTTTTTTTGTCTTCTTATATTTCTACTTATTTTTTATCTACTATGTGTATTTGGATGTTTCTTCTATCAGATGGGCTTTTGATGACTTTTTATGGACTGATGCATACATCATGTTGGTTATGCTGAGCAGTTTGGCTCTTGTATGTCTTAGGTTGTCCAGGTCTATTTTCATGGCTAATACTGGTTTGAAACATTATGTTAAGTGTTATTATTCTATATTTACCTATTATGGTTGCATGAGTTATAACACTGACTGGATGTTTAATCTCACTGGCTCCACCCCTCATGGCTAAATTTATTTTTGGTGGTTGCTCTTGAGGAGTTTGTAGTTAGTTCTTTTTAATTTTTATTTTGTGGTTTTTCCTTGTAGTCGTGGAAAGTCACTGGGTGATCTTTGTCCAAATCTCTAATATTTTTAGCTGATTTGCTTCAGGAATAGTACGACTATGACCTTTGTACTAATGTTGCTTTGGGCTTCATTTTACCTGTGTATAATTATCCTCTTGATTTGTTGTATGTCACTTTGTTGTACTGCTATCTTCTGGCTACCCCTGGGAAAAATTCTGATTGGAATGTGGGGTTGTATCTAGAGAAAGCTGTTAATTCTATGGTTTATTCTAATCCTTTAAAAAGGCTAATCTTTATTGTATTTTGAATGATTGAAACTGTATTTTGTGTGGCTTGCCTTTTAGTGATCTTTGGAATTAGAATTTTTGTTGGCTGGGTTGAGCCATTATAGTTTGAGAAGTTTTTTTAGGGATTTTATTCTCATTATCAATTGTTTATTGTTGTTATTGGTTGTTAACCATGGGGTTGAAAAAGGCTATCTTAATATCAATATCATTTCCTTTTATAAGAAGATGCAGAAATTCCACTTTGCTTGGAGTTTAACCATTCGGCCAAACTTTGTCAAATTTATTTTTTTATCTTCATCTTATTCTTAAATTTTTTATTTAGTGTCCTCGCAGGCTTCTTTTGTAGGTTTTTGGAGAATTGCACTAGTTTTTCTGCAGGGCTCGATTGTGATAGAAAGGGCGGTGCTATGAGATTTATCTTTTCCCTTTTAGTTTTTGTTTATAGAATATTATTAGGGTACTATGTAATTTTGCTTAGAAGGGACTTCCAACTCTTAGTTTTCTTTTTTATATGAATTGTTTCTCTTTGGAGTAGTAGTGAGTTGGAGGTCCCTTTAAGGACAGTACCTTTTTTTAATATTAACGAATAGGCCCGTTAGTGGGTTTTAACAAAAAAAAAGGATTAATTTGGATTGAAATCTAAAATTCCTCTTAATTAAGGTAATTTTAAAACTTTTTAAAATGTACAAACTTTTGAAATCTTAACTAATTCTAGAAAAAACCAATTCAATCAAATCCAAAGCAATTCAATCCTAATTAAAATCTAATATTTTCTAAAAATGTCAAACATCCAAAATCATGTCAACATCAAAAAGTAAAATATCCAACCAACCATAGTCCAAATCTAGCTCCAAACATAAAAAAAATCATAACTTTTTATAGGAAACTCCAAATTAAGCATACTAATAGTCTAACTACTCATTCTAAGGTCTAATATTTGTTTAAATTTTGAAACCTTCAAAATTAACTTTAATTTAAAAAGTAAACTTTTGGACCTTAATTAATGCAATTAAAATAATTCCAAAATTCTAAAAATACAAAAATTTATTTAAATTCTAGAAAATTCTAATTTGATTAATAAAACCACACAACCAACATTATAATACATAACAACCACTCTTTTTTTTTTTGAAGAAAGTCGAAGCTAAAAAATCTATTAAAAACAAAGAGCAACTACAATTTAGATTCCTCCTTCAAAATGCTAAAAAAAGGAGGAACCTTATTCACAGAGTAATCATCCCAAGTAAATCTTCTTACTAAAGCAAAGTTAGCACATAAGTTTGCTAACTTATTGCACTCTCTACTAATGCAATTAAAAATAACAAAATTAAATTTTGTAAGAAATTCCATACCATCGTCCTTGAGATTCCCCTTATTCCAAGCCTTTTTGAAATAAGAAATAATGTTAGAGTTATCACCTTCAATGAATATGCCATCAAATTTGAACATCCAGTCCTTGATCTCCTCTTTCATTGAATTAATGGCAAGTAACTCCAATTGAGCAATATCCCAATGCATAAATGATTTACCATAAGCATATAGGAATCTCCCTTTACTATCTCTAAAAACAGATGCGATACCCGCCTTGTAAGATGACAGAAGAGAAGCATCAACATTAACTTTTAGCCAATTGGGTGGAGGAGGATGCCAAGCATTAGACAGTCTTGATGACTGATTAACATCCCAAAAGCCCAAATTAAAATGGCTAAGGCTGTTAGAGACCGAAGCTTGAGAAATGGCTTCAGAGGCTATAAAGCTGGAGTTATCTTCGACGCCACCAAGTATCCTCTTGTTTCTACTTTTCCATGATAGAAACACAATAATACAATAATGCTTCACCATCATACCTTTCCTAGAAACATTAGCTTCCAGCCAACTAATACATTGTTAACTTGAATTGAATAAAGGAAAACTGAAACCCCAATGGTTTAGGTGCTGAATAATCTCTCTGATCTTAAAGTAGCCACACACAATATGCTCCACATCTTCAATAGTCTCACAACCTCTTGGAAAGTTAGAATTTTGAACAATCTTCCTATAACATAAAAATGCATAGACGAAATGGCATTCCTTTTCAATCTCCCCCAAAAAGTCTCCACCCGAGTATTCAACTTTTCCTTCTTGATCCACTTCCATAACATGTTATTTTAATTGCCAATATCCACTGATTTCCTGATTAATCCAGGGATAGTCATTCCATATTTTTGGTTGATCAGCACCAAGAAATCAGTCTTCTTTCCTTAGGAAATCTGGGTCTGCATGATGATATCTATAAGCTCCTTGCCAAAATAATTGCTCAGATTCTACTCATTCCATTTACCATCACGAATAAACTCTTCAACAAGGACCGGGCTATCATCACCAGGAGTAACAAAAGTAGGCCACTTGTTAATATGTTCATCTAGGATCTAATTATCTTTGAAAGCATCCAAAGATCTACCATTAACAATCTCCCATTTAACAATAGGATTTAACATTTTAAATCCTTCACTCAGAATTTTATAAGCAGCAGAATTATTCCCACTACTATTGCCTTTCAGCAATCTATTACCGTATTTAGCTGCCATTAGAGAGTGTAAAAGGGATTGATCATCTTGAATGAATCTCCATGCTAATCTAGCACGCAAAGCAGGAGCTTTTGATATGTTGGAATGCAAGCCACCACCACCATACTCAATCGGTTTACACATATCAGTCCAATTCACGTAATGCATTCCCTTGGATCCATTTTTCTTATTCCAGATGAATTCTCTACATATTTTATCCAGACCAGCCAAAAACTTTTTCGGTACCAAAAAATGAGTCGAATGATAGATAGGAAGTGCAAGCAAAATAGATTTAACCAGAATAATCTTGCCCGGGAGTGATAAGCATTTGCTACCCCATTGATTAAGCTTATTCAAAGCTTTGTCAATGATAAATTGAAAATTCTCTTTCTTAAGCTTCCTCAAAGCCATATTTAACCTAAGGTAATAGAACTCTTTAACATATTTAAAGCCCATGATTTTAGATAAACTTCTCTTCTTACTTCTTCCCACATTTTTTCCAAACATAATAAGAGATTTACTGTAATTGATTTTTTGCCCTGTCCATTCATAGAAATTATGAAGAATTCTCTTCACTCCCAATACCTCCTTCCTATTGGCTTTATAAAACATAATGACATCATCCGCATAGAATAAATGGGAGATACAAGGTCCCTATGAAGTAATCTTGATACCACTAGAGCTTTGAACAAAAGCATTAGAAAGAAGTTGTGAGCATAGAATAAAAAGAATGGGAGATAAGGGGCAGCCTTGCCGAAAACCGCTTCTAACATGGATCCACTTTGAACAATTACCATTAACGATAATAGAGAACATAGGATCTTCAACACACTCCATGATAAGCTCAAAAATGTTTTGAAAAAATTTAAAGTATTCCAATACTCCTTTAAGAGAAGCCCAAGACATTGAGTCATAGGCTTGCTCCATATCAACTTTAAATGAAATAAGGCCCGTAGTAGCTTTTGAAATTCTCAATTTGTGGAAGATTTCCTATACAACCAGTATGTGATCTGATAATGATCTCCCCTTAATGAAAGTCGCTTGCTCCATAGAGATAAGCTTAGGAACGACCAATTTAAGTCTATTCAAAATAATCCTTGCCGCCACTTTGTACACAGTGTTGCATAGACTAATAGGTCTATAATTTGTTGGAAGAATGGGATTAGAGACCTTGGGAATTTGAATTATAAGAGTTTCTTTCCGATCTTTATTCATCTCACCATGTTTGAAAAATGACTTAAAGCCATCCAAAAGTCATCCTTGATGATATCCCAATAAACTTTAACGAAAGAATGAGATATTCCGTCATTACCTGGAGAAGTATTCCCTTCCAATTGTTTCAAGACATCTACAACTTCAGCCATAGAAAAATCCGCCTCCACAGACTTATGTATTGATCATTCAAGCAAGTGGTAGGAGCCAGCCAACCATTTGTTTGCAATATATGGATTCCCATTTATTTTGAAAGAACCGCATAAAAACTTCCTCCATATGATCTTGATCTTCCACAATAATTTCATTTTCATCTTTGACCTTTATTATTTTATTAGCATTTCTTCTAGCATTAGCATAATTATGGAAAAACTTGGAATTACCATCACCTTCATTGAGCCATTTAACTTTGGCCCTTTACTTCCACCAAGTATTCAATCTTGTCAAGGTAGCATTAAGTTCCAAAACCTTCTCTTTAAGGATCCAATTGTCCTTATCCGAGAGATACCCAAAGGAAGATTCTTTAATTTGAAGATCCATAATCTCATTCATGAGATCATCTTTCAACTTGTTCAATTCTTTATGCTTAGACTTGCTCCAATAGAATAATGAATTCAAGGCTCTTTTGAATTTTTTGTTGAGAATTTGAGAGTAAGTACCTTGATAATTCTTGCACCACTCCTTCCTTACCACCCCATAGGAGGCTTGGTAAGAAGCCCAACAGCTCTCGAATTTGATAATTTTGCTAAAATTAGTGTTGAAAGTCCGGAATTGAAGAAGGATTGGGCAATGATCCGAGGCTATTCTAGCCAAATGTCTCTCAACCAATTGAAAAGGAGAACTAAAAGCCATCGAATTAACAAAGCACCTATCCAATCTTTCAAGGATTCTAGCTCCACCAACCTTGTTGTTGCACCAAGTGAATCTAGGACCAATAAAGCCAACTTCATGAAGATCGTTGTTCAGTAAGCATTCTTCCATCTCCCTTGATCCTTGATGATAAACAAATCTTTCTCCCCCCAATTTGTCTTCTTTGCACATAAGACAATTAAAATCCCCACCAACTGTCATAGCAATCATAATTGGAATATTTATCTAACATATTCCAAAGATCTCTTCTCTTGCTTACACCAGTGCTCCCATAAACTGTGCTTACTTTCCAGCTTAAATTATTGAACATTTTAAGTTCACCAATCACCATTTGAGTAGAGCTCTCCTCTACAGAATATACCACAGAATTCGTATTCCATAAAATAAGTATACCACCCGAAAGCCTAGAAGATGGGACACAGTGGAAGTCCCAACTGCTACCAATTAAGGCATCAACTTCATTCCTATCAATTCCAGTAATTTTTTTTTCAACCAAACCCATAAAACAAACACCTTAATTTTTCACAAACTCGTTTAGGTTGAGGGAATAACTTTTGTTCCTTTCTCCCCTATAATTCCAAAAGCATACGGAATTCATTTAAAAGGATTATGGGGATTATTCCCCAAGTTACCTTTCCCATCCATCTCCAATCTACGGCTCCATGTAGATGCATTAATTGGTCCCAGATCTTTCAGCTGTTTTTTTCTCTTCTTTTTAGAGGATTGAGTAGAACCCTCAATCCCATTAGTCCAAGCTCCGGCTAAAACATTGCCACCTGAATCAACTTCTAATAGAATCTTTTTGTTATCTTCAATCTCTGAGGATTCCTTGAGTTCAATAACCGCAATTTCTCCACCCAGCTTATCAACCAATAATGATTCCATTAATTCCCCTTCCACCAATTCCACCAGAGCATTGAAGCTATTATTAATAGCTATTATGAATCCTTCCTCCAATGTGCCATCTTTATTAACCTTTTCGGCTTTAACTGCAATACTATGATATGCAGTATTCTGCTCTACCAAGCCAGAATCTTCATTTGTTTTTTTTCTTTACCGCAACATATTGCTTTGGTTGAGACATCTTGCAAATTTTATTAATCTGGTCAGTTAATCATATGTTCCAATTTTTGATGAAATTCTTCTTCCCATAGTTAACCATCATCCACGGACCATAACCTTCGGAATTAGGCTCCTTATCTCCTGTTAATTTATTTCCTTCCAATGCTTCCTTCTCAATCAAGTTCTTTGAAATATCCTTCTTCATCAGATCAGAATTTTCCTTGTTCAACAAAAACTTTTGGCACACTCAGTCTTGTTATGACCGATCTTCCCACATTCAAAGCAAAGGTTTGGCAACCTTTCATACTCTATCTTCTGGAAAAATTGTCCTTCTTCTCCATCTACCCATACACCTGTAGGAAGTTTATCATCCAAATTGATTCGGACACATACCCGGCCAAACTCCCTTCTCGACCATTGGAACATATTACCATCAATTAAGTACGGCTTCCCAACCATCGAAGCTATACGACATATGTTTATTTCATCCTAGCAAAATAGTGGTAAATTTGGCAATCTGATCCAAATCGGAGCAGAAAGTCCTTCAAGAGAATTTGGATCAAACCTTTGAGTCCATCTCTCTATTCCATTAATGTTTCCGTTAACAAACCATGGACCGTTAGTGAGCACTGCTTCCAAATGCTCTGTTTCAAAAAACGAACATAATACCCAACCTTTCCCCAGGATGGTAAGGTGAAATTTGTCGTATACTTCCCATTGTCTCCTCAATTCATAGCTAATTGAAGAGAATGGTATATTTTCTCCAAAAATTTTAACCACCAAGGATTTCTTCAGTTTATTGGCATTCTCACTAACTTTTTCCATATGAAGTTTAACAGTACAACCATCTTTAGCTATGCATTTACAGAAATCCAGATCAGCAACTTTAATGTTTTTATTTCTAGACCAAGCATTCTGAGGGCTACCAGAAATTGGTATTTTGTGCAATTCCTCAAGCACCTGTGTACACTCCCTAGCTCTCCAGTAGCTCAAGCACGCACTTCCTCTAGCTCCTACCTTGAATTACTTTCTTCTACAGAGTTCTTCTTCATTACAGAACACTTCGGATCATTCACAGCAATAGTCTTTCTCAACAGGTTATCATAATTCACCTTAATTCCTGCCTCCTTCCCATTCTTAGTGGATATGGATTCCAAATTGGAACTTGGAATCAAAATGATTTCCTTCTCTATCTGTTTCTTGAATAGCCAACCAGAATTCTCAATATTTTCCTCCAATATTTTTCTTTTTCCCTTACCAGGAACTTTCAAAGATTGTTTCTTCACTAGCAGTCCTCCTTCATTAATGATCAGAGGTTTGTTCATCAAAGCTATTTTTTTATTCCAGGGTGATAACTTGATTTTCCATCTCCAAATGCAGGTGGAGATGATAAGATATCACGAGCACTTCCAATGATAAGCCTTCCCGAAGAACGCCTATATTCCGATTGACCGCCAGCCGCAGATGGCCGGCGACCTTCTGTCGTCATCCTTCCGATAATGAAGCCGCAAATTTAGAATTCAAAAAATAGATTTTTGAATTCCCAGAGACTCTCTCTACTTTCTCTCTCTTCCCCCTCATATTGTTTGATAACAACCACTTTAGAGATAAAGTTTTTAGGATGGAAAACTCTGTGTTGCGGGGCAACGTGTCTTTAGGAGGCCTTATTCCTTGAGCTGGTGGCACAAATTCACCGATTAGCTGATGGAAAATATTAATTAACTTAACCTTTAAAATTATTGACTAATTAAGATAGTTAAAAGTTATTAATCCTTTAATATTTAACTAAAAAAACTCATTCAATCAATCAACCCTTAAAACTAACCCTAAGTTAAACATTAACATATTAATTTTTAACTTCAAACATAAATATTTCCATTGAACTTTTATAAAAATAAATATTAGAAAACTTTAACAAGTAACTAAATCAAGATCTACCCTAGCCATACAATTTTCTACACACTTTAGATGATTTGTCAGGACAACTAACTCTAATATAGGCTAGGCAGGTGTTTACTTTACTACTGTGTGCTAAGTTTTCTGAGATTTCATTAGATGTTGTGATTGAAATGTCTGATGTGAGTGTTTATTTACTTTTATTGCACTATATGGATTGCTGATATAATGGGTGATAGGTTACTCTTAGGTTAGGATCGTTCTGGCTACTCACTAAGTTGTATGCAGGAGGTCGTGCTCGTGTAGGGAAATAAAAGGGGGCTAAAAAATGATAATTATTATATATGCTATAGGTTCTTCAACTTTCTTAACCTGTAAATAAATAAAAGCATGTCCAAGCATAGCTAGATTAAGTATTTTAATTTCATTATATATATAACTGCTTGTGATTGATTTAATATTTAAATGCTTAGGATAACCTTATAGAAGAGTCAAGATTTTTCTTCTTAGTATCAATGTAATTTATTTAAAGTTAAAATTTATGAAAGAGCCTTTGAGTTTTGGATACTTATACCCAAAATTGAATTCCAATGAGGAAAAGATACTATTTAGGGGGATAGTCCTTTTCCATTTGGGAGCTTAATTTTGGATCACTCCGCTACCCAAACTGGGAAGAATAACCTCCCCATCGGGGATAGAGTTTTCTTTCACATTTGGGTTTCCAAGTATGAATGATCTAAGGAGTTTGAATAGGAGAATACAAAAGTGCTGAAGATAGAGAGTATCCCTTTCTAAGTCTACTCCTGGAAGTCCTAGGATTAGAATTTGTGCTTATGGTTTGTAGTGTCCGACCACTTTTAATTACTGCAATTTTGGGTTGTAATAAATAGGGCATTTGCCTATGGACATTATTTTATGGAATTAATTATATTTATTGATGTTTAATCTACTTTTCTTGTGCATAGGATCTTTCCTTCTTTTCCTTATTTTGTGGCATTTGTGTACCAATTTTGTCTTAGCCTGGATACATAGAGGCTCATGACGACACGATAAAATTTTTTCTACTCAAAATCTAAATAAAAATTTTAGATAACATAGAAACTCTAACAACCTAAGAAGTAAGACCAAGACCACTAGGAGTTCTCATAAGCATTTTATTACTTTGTCTTCTTTGTTAGGCATGTCCCCACTTATAGGTTTTGGTAGACCACATGGCCATTGATGGTGCAAATCTGTCAAGGGAATGTTGTGTAATCTCTAGGGAAAAATTTAATCGAGTGGATCAGCATGCATTACATTAGAAAATAATTTAAAAGTGTCTCCAAAATTTTAATTGTATCTCTCTTTTACATTTTCACCCCACATAAGTTAAGGAACCAATTAGGGTAACTTTTGATGTCAGTCAAAACTCTCAAAATTTTTAATAAAAATTTCCCTACCACTTTTTCATAAAATGACTGGACTCATGGATTTAAATCCTCTAGGTGATTAGCTGTCTCCCAAATCTAGGTTGGGGTAAGTCAAGATTTTCAAAATTGATTTTTAAAATTTAAATTAGTCTTCTTTTGAAAGATCAAATCGATGATGATCATAAACATCATGTCCAAATAATTATTAATGGATGATTTTTTTATCCTTTGGGAAGATATATAGTTTGTTAATAAATTTTTGATATTAAATTAGTGATAATTTATCTAGATTACATAGCCAGATATTAGATCAAACTACACTTTGACCTTTCGAGGTCATTTGCAATTTTTTCTTAAATCTAGTTATGATATTCATGATGGAATTTGCAATTTTAAATTTGAACCCTGTTTGAAATCTTAATTCCACCCCTCGAGGTGGTATCCATTTTCTGATGGGTTGCTCAATTTTAGAATTAAAATCTAATGTCAATTTTTTAATTTCCATAGAAAACAAAATTTTTAAAAACCACTTTATCAAAACTTCCACAAACTTCTCTAATAAAGTTATGCTTAATATTAATATATTTAGTATGAGGGTATTAAATTTCTTTTTTGATGATATAAATTGCACTCATATTATAAATTTTATTGATGGTTTCTATGTATAGTTAAAAATCAAGAATTTATTGCGTTTTCTAAAAAAAAAACAAACTAAAGAATCGAGCAACATAACTTCCTATAGCAATATACTCAATTTCTTCGATGAAAAGAACTATAGAATTTTGCTTTCTACAGAATCAAGAGACTAAGGATTGTTTTGTGAATTGACATGTTTCTGTGGTGCTCTTCCTATATTCTTTATAATTAACAAAGTTTGAATCTTAGTATCCAACAAAGTCGAAGGTCTAGCGATTCCTTTAATGCCAAATAGCTATATTTTATGTTCTTATGAGATACCTTAATATTCATTTGATCAAAATCATAAGGGATTCCTTAGGGTTAGCATGAAATTTAGCATATAATTTAACTCTAATCATAATATTAGGCATGCTTGCAGTTAGGTAAAGTAAGAATTCTAAAATCCCTCTATATTTTTTTTTGGTAAACTTATTTACCATTCTTATCATTTTCTAATTAGGCTATTGGTCTTATTAGTGTATTCATATTTTTACAACCTTACATATAAATTTCTGTAATATATTTAGTCAAACATAGGAAGGTTCAATCATCCCTTTTTTAACACTAAAACTAAGGAAATAAATTAACCCACCCATCATACTCAACTCAAAATTGGAATTCATAGTGGAAAAAAATTCATTACATAAATAATTATTTATGGATCCAAAATGAATATCATCAACATTAATTTCAAATATAAGTATATACTCTAAAATTTTCTTAATAAGTAAGGTTGTATATATGGTGCCCTTAATAAAGGATTTTTCTAATAAGAATTTGCCAATTCTATCATACAACACCCTTAGTGCTTTCTTAAGTCAATAAAGTGGTTTCTTAAAAATGTGATGAAGGCTGTATCTTTAAAACCCAAGGGTTATTCTACATTGACAAATTCCTTAACTGTAATTTAGAAAGGAACTTTTTATATCCATTTCATATAACATGAAGCCCTTAAATTATGAAAAATATAACAATACCTTGATGGATTCGACTCTAGTTTTGGGGGTAAAGGTCTTATCAAAATCATCCTTTCTTTTTTGATGTACTCCTTAGCTATTAATCAAGCCATATTTTTATATATTGATCAAGAGTCATTTATTTATTTTTTAAATATCTATTTAGTTTTAATAACACTCTAACTAAAGGGTCTACTTACTAACTCCATCACATCATTTCTAATAAATTAATTAAATTCTTATTGCATAGTTAACATATATAATTCATCAGGTATTGCCTGACCTACACCTATGGATTCTATTATAAAATTGAAAGATTTGTGGCTAATTTGCTTTAAAAGACCATGCCTAGTCTTAAACCCTATATACTTGACTCCTAAGCAAGTTCCCTAGGGTGACTAGATAAATGCCTCCATTCTCAAGGCAATGGATCCTAATCTTCATCTTTATTTTTAATTCCATATTTTCCACTTTATGGGTTATCTCTTCATTATCATCAATCATCCTATTTTTGGAAACCCTATCTCATTCATTAAAATTAATATGGGTGGACATAATAATAACTAAGGTTATTTCTTTGAATACTCTATAAGCCTTGTCTATTGAGGAATATCCAAAGAATATAACTTCATCTAGCTTAGCATCAAATTTTCCTAAATG
>NW_021319298.1:192334-197684 GCF_001605985.2 Dendrobium catenatum | reverse complement strand
GGGGGGGGAATGATAAATTAAAAATCTTAAGAAGGAATTCTAATCATTTGTAAAAGCATCAAAACTTTGAAAAAAGTAGTTTAATCACCCCATGCAGAAGCTAATAATTTAACAACAATTAAAATACTATTGATGAATTTCTAATTAATACAATAGAGCATTAATCCTAGATTTTCACCAAGAAGTTATCATATAAATTAAGTGTGAAAAGTGAAGTGTTTAAAATGTAAAGCACACCAAAAATTTTATAGTAGTTCGCTCAACCTTGATCTATGTCCACTCCCTCGAGTCCTCCGCTCTTAGAATTGAATTAACAAAAAGTGACTCTCCTTTTGCTTATACATAAAGGTCCAGAAGCCTTTACAGACTTACTTTCACCAAACTTGAGTTGGTGGAGAGCCAGAAGCTATGTTATCGCTCCCGGTGATGGCCACAAACCTTTAATTATTTTTTTCCCTACTAGAGAATGTAGAGAACCCCAAATCCTTTTTCTCCCTATAGGAGATGGTAGAGAGCTAGAATCCTTTCATAGGCAGAGAACCTCAAACCTTTATCTACCTCTTGGAGAAGGAAGAGCACCTCAAGGACTTGACTTAGAAGCCTCTCTCTCAAGAGAGCCTTTAAGAACTCATCAAGACCATAGGAAGAGCAAGGGTGTAGCTAGCCCAAACAAACTGTAGTGATATCCTCACACTCCTTCTCCCTCATGCTCAACCTCACCTTCTCCTTCCTCTTAAATCTTGAATTTCTTTCAAAAGCTTTTCTCCTAGAGTACCTTAAGAAATCACACTATCCTCTCTTATCACAAAAAGATTCTAATAATATTGCTTAAGTAATGGGCTTCAAGTAATCATAAAATTCAAGTTGTCTGTCACTATTCATATTGTTGATTTCTTATAGGTTGTTAAACCTAATCTATTGTCGCAAGGTTAACCAAGAGTGGGGGGGGGTAAATTGGTAATTTAAAAATTCTCTTGGATTTTTTAAATAAAAAACCATTTTGAATCTTGTAGCAAGATAATTTATGTTTTAAAATAAAATTTTTAACCACATTAAATAACTTACAATAAATAAATACAAAAATTAAAAGACACAAAGATTTTATAGTGGTTCGGTCAAACATGACCTACATCCACTCCTTGAAGACTCCAACTTTAAGTATTGCACTATTACCAAAGTGTCTCTCCTTTTTCTCCCATAGCAAGATAGATAAGCCTTTACAAATCCTCTATTTTACCAATCCCCTATGTGGTAGAGAACCATCATCCTTTCACACTCTCTAAGTGTCAATAGAGAACTGTTATCTGTTCACACTCTCCAAGTGTTGGCAAAGAACTATCGTTTGTTCACACTCTCCAAGTGTTGGCAAAAAATCATCATCTGTTCACACTCTTCAAGTTTCGGCAGAGTACTGGATCTTCTTTAAAGATCTTCTCACGAGTAATTTAAAATAAGAAAAGAAGAGTGATCACCAAAAACACAAATAAATCCTTACCTTTGAGTAGCCTTGTGAAGCAGTTGTTACAAATCTACTTTCAGGGAATATAATTTTGATTATAGAAAACACTTCTATTTCTATACGACTGCCATACCTACTAATATTTCAGGTCCTCAAGATCAAATTGCAATTTGAACCAGCTCAAGATTGGATAGACTAGGTCTGAGTCTATTTATAAACTTTTCTCTTTCTTGAGTCTATTATAAACTATGTAATTCTTGATGTTAAGTAACCATGAATACACACACATGGGGAAATTTTTTTATCTATTTTTAGAGTTCTTTGTTTTTGGTCACATCATCTAGGACCATCCATAAATCATCCTATAAGATTTATTAAACATAAAAACCCTAATTAGAGCATCCTAGTTAAGGTAGATGTCATTAAGCACATCATCCTATACGATATTTATATCAGCTGAGAAGATAGGCTCAAATTAGAAAGAATCAGTCGCTAGATTTGTTTATGTATTATTTATTTTTGGACATCATCCAGGACATCATCGTGGATGATGAAACATATTTATGCCTAAATTAATCTGGTTTTTAAGGAAAGTAATTAAGGTTTTGATTGCTCAATCAAATCATCCTATATAATCACAGGATCGGCCGAGATGATTAGTTCAAAAATATTAGTTGTTCCTGGATGATCTATATCGGCCAGCTGCCTTTATGGCGATGGTCTGGATGATTTTCACAAATTTGAACTAATCGTCAGAAATGATTGTGAGATCGGCCTGAATGATCAAGCTATTTTTTCATCATCTAGACATCCATTTAGTGCAATTGTCTAGATGATTTTCAAGGATTTATATAAATTATATAGGATGATATCCTATCAGCTGGATGATATGAACAAAAATCTTCTAATTGTCCCAAACCATCTAGGCTGATTGAGCAAAATTTATGCTGATCATCAAGGATAATATTTATATTATCCTTGATGATAAAGTTAGTTTGTATAAATTAAGAGCTATTCTGAAACTCTTCTATTTAAGAGCTCTTATTCTACCCAAGAAATCATCTTTTGTTGTTGTCTTGACCTGAGAGAGCATAGAGGAGAGGGAGAGAAAGGGAGAGAGAGAGAGGATCTTGTGAGGGGGAGTTTGTGAGGGTTTTCACAAAGGTTGCTCCAAGCAAGGATCCAAATAATCTTCTCTGATAGTCATCCCTTATTCTTGGAGGTTCTAGAGAGGTCCACTTCAGTGATTGATCAAGGTTCTCTACTTTCTTTAGGAGGATGCGAAAGGAGTTAGGTTCTCTGACTTATCGATGTCGGTAGAAAGGATGTTTTATACAGGCTTCTCTGCCTTGCTATGGGAGAAAAAGGAGAGTCACTGAGTTTAGTGCAATACTCGGAGGGCACCTCCGAGGAGTTGATGTAGGTCAAGTTGGCTAAACCATTATAAATTTCTGTGTTTCTTTTGTACTTCTTTTTTTCACGTTTAATTTCCACACGTTAAATTTATTTATGATGAATTTTAGTTTGGTTGAAATTTTGTTTTTGATTGAAAGATTTTTTAAAATACCAATTCCCCCCCCCCCCCTCTTGGTTAGATTGGTCTAGTTCATAAAGGCTTAACTTCCCTAACGAACTTTCAAGTAATATTAGAGTGGGATTCATAAAATATATTTTTTGAAAACTTTTGAATTTCAATCCACGTCTAACTCTGGTAATCGTAACACTACAGAAGGGTATTCTATTACCCGACCACCTTTATTTGAAAATATTCTTTTTAATTTTGAAAAACTCACATGTCTACATTTTTATAATCAATTGACTATCGTATGTGGAAGCTTGTTAAAGAAGGTTATACATCTCCTTCTTAATGGCATTAAAACTAAACTTCCTTTTACTGAATGGAATTTTGATGAAAGAGATTTAGCACAACTTAATGTATAATGTTTGAATTATTTTTTCTGTGCTTTAAAATTTGAAGATTACATGCATGTTTCAGTTTGTGCAACTGGTAAAAAAATTTGGGATAGATTCTGTATTACTTATGATGGAACCAATGAAGTTCAGCAACCTAGATTGAATATTTTGCATGACTACAAACTTTTTTGAATGAAACCTTCTGAATCAATTTCTGATATATATAATAGGTTTGCTCAAATTATCACCTCATTGTATGCTTTAGGAAGAGAGCTAATTAATTATGAAGAAGTGAAAAAAATTTTGAGATGCTTGCCTTCTTCTTTGGATGCTAAGATCAATGCAATTTTTGAATCTAAAGTTTTGAATACTTATTCTATTAAAAATTTATTTGGATCACTAATTTCATACGAGAAAGGGGTGAATCAAAGAAATCATGATGCAGGTGAGAAAAAAAAAGGATAAAACTTTGGCTCTGAAGGCCAACAATACGAACACTGATTCTTTCCAGTCTGAAAGAGATGATGTTGCCTTCATCATGAAGAAATTCAAAAAGATTCTAAGGAAGAAGCATAAAAGCCCTCAGAAGTGGAATAAAGGTAAGGGTAGCAAAAATTTTAAGAATTCTAATGTTATGATCTACTTTGAATGCCGGAAGTCAGGACACATTAAAACTAATTATCATACAGTTAAAGTAAACTCAAGCAAGGAAAAGGGTGAGGAGAAACCCAAGTTCAAAAAGGATGAGAAGAGGTTCCAATAGGCATTCTGGGTGAATTCAACATCAGACTCCTCTGAGACTGACGCTGAAAAAGAGTATACAAACTTGTGCTTGATGGCAGACGATCATCTTGGTCAGTTTGACCAAGAAGAGGTATGTGAAGTAACCTATGAATAATTACTTGAAGTTTTTGAACAAATTCATGCATCATATAGAAAACTTAAGAAATCACATGCTTGTTTAAAATTGGAGTTTTTAAATTTACAAAAGAGCATGAAATTTTATTTAAAGATCATTCTACAATCGATAGAAATCACATGTCATTACTTAATGAGTTTGATGCATTAAAAAAAAAGTATACTCAATTATCTGATGCTCATGATTCCTTGAAGTCATCTCATGCTGAGTTAGAAAAAGAGTTTAAGAAATTAGAAAATCACAAAACATTTAAAAATAACAAACCAATATTGCATGCATCACATAACTTTAAGAGAAAACATTATACCAGAATAGATTACTAAATCCTTTTCCTGGTTTTAGAAGTTTTTCATGCGGCATGTTATGACACATTTCACACACTTGCACTATTCACCATAGTATACATTGGGTGTGGAGACCAAAATTGCATGATTCACAGCATAACATACATGCATTGCATTCTTCTTTTCATAAGAAGGCACCCAAACATGTTTGGGTTCCTAAATATGGCATTTCATGATTTTGTAGGCTTACTCTCACAAAAGAACTCATGAGAGCATGTGGTACCTGGACAACAGATGCTCACAACACATGATTCGAGATGCTAATCAATTCATTTCACTGGAGGCCAGGGCTGGAGGCAATGTTACTCTTGGAGACAACACCATCAGGAAGTTAGTAGGCACACGTATAATTGGAAACTCTAAGAACCTTTTGATTCAAAATGTTTTGCTTGTAGATGAACTGAAACAAAAATTGCTTAGCATCAGTCAACTTTCTAATAAAGGCTTCATCATAAAATTCTTGGTAAATACTTGCATTATAAGCTTAAATAATAATACTATTTTGCAGGAAAAGTCGATCAATAATGTTTACATGCTTGACTTAAATAATATTAAAAGTGCTACTTCATTTTACTTAAAAATTACTACTTATGATTCATTATTGTGGCACAGAAGATTATGCCATGCTAGTATGAAAACTCTTAGGAAAGTGACCCAGAAAGACCTAGATAGAGGTGTTGTTAAGATAGTTGCTATTTGAATGCTTTACATTTT
>NW_021319298.1:159694-192234 GCF_001605985.2 Dendrobium catenatum | reverse complement strand
TACCAATTCACCCCCCCCTCTTGGTAGCCTTTGGGACTTTAACTTAGGCTTAACAACCTAATTACTAGACTCAACAGGTGTCCCCAAGCTTAACTTCTTTAAAGACCACCTTTGTGATGCTTTCCAACTAGGGAAGCAAGTTTAATCCTCTTTTCACCCTATTAAGAACATTGGCACCTTTAAACCTTTAGAAGTCCTTCATATATATTTATTTGGACCCATTAGCACTGCTAGTTTAGTGAAAAAAGTCTATGGATTTATGATTATCGATGACTACTCGAGGTTTACTTGGATTAGATTTCTATCATATAAGAATGAGTCTTTTGATGAGTTTAGATCCTTCTTCTCTTGGATATATAAAAAGCTAGGTTGTGAGATTTTGACCATCCATACTGACCATGGGGGAGAGTTTAAAAATGAGAGATTTGGAGACTTCTACGAGGATAAGGGGATTAGTCACAACTTCTTAGCTCCTAAGACCCCTCAATAGAATGGGGTAGCTAAAAGAAAGAATCGGACCTTAATTGAATCTACTAGAGCCATGCTTGCTTAGTATTCACTTCCAAAATACTGTGGGCTGAAGTAGTAAACACAGCTTGTTATGTGTTGAATAGGGTGAATGTTAGAGCCAAAATTGATAAGACACCTTATGAGATCCTTAAGGGTAGGACACCCAACCTTTCCCAACTCCACATCTTTGGCCATAAGGTTTTCATTCTTAATAATGAAAAGTTACACTTAGGAAAATTTGACCCAAATATTGATGAAGTGTTCTTAGGATATTCAAGTGTGGGGAAATCTTTTTTTTTTTAGGAAAATACAACATATACATTAGTATTTTAAAAAATAAGAGAAAGAGAAAGTCTATCCAATTCCATCAGATTCCTCCTTTAATATTATGATAAAGAAAGGAGGAACCTTATAAAGCACTAAATCATCCCGTATGAAAGAGCTAAAGGTTGCATAATTAGCAAATAGATCTGCTAATTTATTGTAATTCCTATTAATACAATTGAAAATGACATTATGAAAATCTTTAAAAGGAAATTCTAAATCATGTTTACCTTTGTAAAAGACTGATTGGAATAGATTTATGATGTTACAATTATCACTTTCAATTATGATCCCTTTGTAGTTATGCATCAAATCTTTGACTACTCTTTTGATTTCTTAAAATGATTGAAGTTTAAGTCTTGAAATATCCCAATGGATACAAGATTGGTCAAAAGCCAACAAGAACCTGCCTTTGTAGTCCCGAAATACGCCTCCAATTCCTCCCTTATATAATTTTAATAAAGATGCATCTACATTAACCTTTATCCAATCAAGTGGAGGGGGATGGCAATGGATATACAACAACAAATGAAGCTGATTAACAACCCATTTACTCGATTTAAAGCCAAAATAGTTTGTTGAATATGAAGCTAAGCTGATAGCTTCGGAAGCAATGAAAAGAAGAGAGTGATCCTTTCCTTCGCGAACCAACTTGTCTCTACCTTTCCAAGAATAGTATATTACATTAAAAAATAATTTGGTTGTCCACAAGTTCTATAGAGTTATCCAATCCAAGCAATCCTCCATTGAATTGAATATGGGAAATTTAAAACTCTATTTTTCCAAATTTTGAAAAATGCTTTCTAGCTTACTGCATTTAGTTACTACATGCTCAACATCTTCTTGCATATTACAATTCCTTGGACAACCATTGTGCATTTGCTATCTTCTATATCAAAGAAAATCAAAGGTTGGTATTACATTATTCAATAATCTCCACCGAAATCCTTCAACCCGAGGAAGTAACATGGCCTTCTTTATCCATTTCCAAAAGCAGCTTGGTTTGATGTTTGAAGTGAGGCTTTAGTTGCTAATTTAGAAATTTATTTTTTGGAGAATTTAAACAATAATTCTATGCTATCAAAGTGAAGATCTGGATTTATTGGAGTTTTACAAATCAGTACCACCAGATCTTTACCAAAGTTTTCATTGAGTTATGTAATATTCTAGGTTCCCCCTGAGATGAATCTATCCACCTTGATCTCATCTGTGAGTAGAGGATTAACAAAGGTATGCCATTTGTTTAAGCTTTTTTCAAGTATCCAAATGTCATTATTTTCATTAATGAGCTTACCATTTGCTACCTCCCATCTAACAATGGGCTTTAAAAAGACTCCTCCATCATTAATAATTTTTCAAGCAATTGATCCAGTTTTTTTATGGAATCTGTTTCCATAATGCTGTCCAAATTTTGGAAACAAGATTTTATGTAATAGTGATTCTTCATATTGGTTATACCTCCAAGCTAGTTTAGCTCTAAGTGGTCCAACTTTTTCAATGCAAGAAAGTAGACCTCTTCCGCCCTTCTTAACTAGTAAACACATGGTTTTCTAGTTCACATGATGGATGCTGAAATCTCCATTTGATTTGTTCCAAATAAAGTTTATGTATATTCTATTTAAATCACTAAGAATACTTTTAGGAACCAAAGTATGAGTACAATGATGGATTGAGTAGGATAGCAATACCAATTTAACCAAGTGACTCCTCCTAGGCAAAGAGATTAATTTTGATCCCCAAATGTTAGACATTTTAATTGATTTATCAACGATGCAATGAAAGTCCTCTCCAACAAGTCTTCTTAGAGCAATTTTAGAACTTGGGTATTGAAGTTCCTTGACCCCATACAAACCCATTATACGGGAGATTAGTTTTTTTTTTCCTCTTTCTAACATTTTTTCCAAAAAAGACACATGATTTTTTCCCATTTATATTTTGGCCCGTCCAAGAATAGAAATCTTCCATAATGCTCTTGATCTTCTTAACTGTGGATGCCTTAGCTTCTAAAACAACTATGATGTCATCCACAAATAGTAAATGGGATATCTTTGGGCTATCTTTATTGATCCGAACTCCAAGTTCCTCTCCACGTTGATAGAAAGCATTAGTTAGAAGTTGAACACAAAGAATGAACATGAACGGGGATAAAGGACACCCTTGTCGGAATCCACATTTGGCCTCAATCCATCTAGAATAGTTCCCATTAATCAACACAAAGAATTTTGGGTTCCTTACATATTCTAGGATCAGATTGGAAATTGTTTGAGAAAACCCGAAATATTGCAAGGCTTTTTCCAACGTAGGCCAACCCATTGAGTCAAATTCTTGCTCCATATCATATTTGAAAGAAAACAAAACTTCGGAAGCTTTTGAATACCTGAATTTGTGAAAAATTTTGTGTGCTACCAGGATATGGTCAGAAGTGGATCTATTTTTCAAAAATGCCGCTTATTCAACTGAGATAATTTTAGGCATAATAGAAGATAGTCTATTGACAATCATCTTAGCGGCCACCTTATAAACCACATTGCAAAGGGTAATTGGTCTAAAGTTTGAAGGAGTTTTAGGATTTAGTACCATGGGGATCAACACCACTATAGTTTCTTTCCACTTCAAATTCATGATTCATAATTTGAAAAATTGATTCATAGCATTCCATAAGTCTGCCTTTACAATGTTCCAATACCCCTTAAAGAAAGAGTATGTATTCCCGTCAAATCCAGGTGCAGTAAAGTTCCCAGATTTAATAAAAGTTGTTTCCATTTCTGTCATGCTTAATTCAGTGTTTAAGTTGCATGACTCTTCCTCATTCAGACGCTTGGTTGGATCAGGCCAATGATCCAAGCTGCATATCCTGTCTTTCCATTTGTTTTCAAAGAAGCTTACTAGAGATTCTTCAATTTGATGTTGGTCTTCAACTAGCAATCCATTATTATTGGTGATTGATCCTATGAAGTTGGAGTTCCTTCTAGCACTTACATAGGCATGAAAGAATTTTGTGTTGCTATCCCCTTTAGTTGCCCATTTTATTTTAGCTCTTTGTCTCCACCACATTTTTATCCTAGCTAAAATCAATTTGATTTTAGTAACCTTTATTTTAAGAAGCCAAGGGTCTTCATTAGATAAATCCTTCCTTACATTCCTTATCCTGCAGTTCCAGGATATCTCTTAGAATGATTTCTTTAGATTGGACCAAATTGTTGTGCTTCCCCATGTTCCAATAGAATAATGCTTTTAGAGCTTTTCCCATTTTAAAATTTAGTATTTATCCATAATCTCCTGAAGCTTTCTTCATCCAAACCTTCTTTACCAAAGCTGCTGAGGCTGGATTGGAAATCCACATATCCTCCAAACAGATTACTTTTTTGAATTCTTTTTTACATTCAAAAAGGTTAAGAAGGATAGGATAATGGTCTGAAGTGATTCTTACTAAGTGCTTGACCATTATCCGGTGAGGAGTGAAAAGAGCCATTGAGTTAAGGTAACACCTATCCAATCTTTCAAGAATTCTGTCAACTCCAGATTTATTGTTGCACCAAGTGAACTTGGGACCAACACATCCCACTTCATGAAGATCATTGGAAGCTAAAAATAGACCCATTTCTCTAGATCCTAAGGAATAGGAGAATCTCTTACCACCTCTTTTGTTTTCTTTATTGAGGAGACAATTAAAGTCTCCACCAAGCACGTTAGATTTCTCTTTGGATGAATAAACTTGTAATCCTTTCCAAAGACCTCTTCTTTTGTAGGTATCTTTGCTTATATAGATTGATCCAATTCTTCAAATACCTTTGTTGATAACTTTAAGGTCCCCAACTATGAATTGTTGGGTTGATTCCAGGAATTTGAAAGAAGCAACAGTGGATCTCCATTGCACTAATATTCCACCAGATAGACCTTCAGAAGGGACCTGGAAGTAGTCCCAGTCCGCTCAAATTAATGAATTTATTTCCAATCTATCAAAGGAAAAAACTTTAGTTTCAAGTAATCCCAAGAATAAGACTCCATTATCTTTCACGAACTCCTTGATGTATAGAGAATATCTTCTTTTTCTAGATCCTCAATAGTTTCAGAAACTAACAGATGACATCATGGTAAAATGGGGGGATGATTCCCCATTTTTTCTTTTGCTTCATTTTTAGATTTCCTGCTTCTTATGGAGATTTTGATAGGACCTAAACTTTTAAGTTGTTTAAGTCCCTTCCTTTTATTCTCAGAGCTTTCCTCATTTTCTATTTCAGATTTCTTTAACAATAGACTGTGAACAGATAAGTTTGCTGGGACATTATCCTTATTAGGGATTGAAAGTTCTCCGTCTTCAAGATCATCATCTAGTACTTTGAATTTGTTAACATCACAGGGAATTAAATTATTACCTGAGTCTTTGGTTACATCAGCTTGATGCATAGAGTCTTCTTGGTTTGTTGATTCTGTGGTTTTAGCTTCCAGAATTCCATCATTGCCTCCTAGTTTGTTGTTTTAACCATTAGCCAAAGGTTTGTCAACCTTTTTATAGATTTGAGTTGAGGTACTACTTCTTCTAGCATTTTTTGACTTCTGAGGAATGAAATTGTTTCTTAGTCTTTTGAAAGATTTGTTTCCCCTAAAGTTCACATGAATACAAGGGACGTATTCAGCTTTGTTTTCCACAATTATGTCATCTGAATTTACTTGAATAGTGTTACTTTTAGGTAGCAATGGGTCAACTTCTTTGGAAGCTTGATTTTCCTTCAATTATGGACAATTGTTCTTCATGTGCCCAATTTTCCCACAGTTGAAGCCAAAGTTTGGAAGTTTTTCATACTCAATTCTTTGATAGAATTTTCCTGCACAACCTTCAACCCAAACACCCATTGACAGCTTTTCATCTAATTTTATTCGGATGCAAATCCAAGCAAACTCCCTCCTACTCCATTGAAATATATTACCATCAATCATGTAAGGTTTTCCAATCATGGATGCTATCCTACAAATGTTGATTTCATCTCAATATTATAGAGGCAAGTTTGGCATTCTAATCCAGACCGGTGCCGAGAGTCCTTTTAATGATCATGGTGAGTAAGTGGGGGACCATTTATCCATCCCTATTATGTTATTTCTAACATACCATGGACCATTCGAGAAGAAAAAATCTAATGCTTCTTGTTCATCAAATGCACAAAGCACCCATCCCAAACCAAGCATAGTTAAGTGAAATTTACTGTATTGAGACCAATGCCTCCTGAGCTCTAAGCTGATCATATGGAAAGGAGTGTTTTCTCCAAAAACTTTGATTACCAAGGCTTTGCTGAGTTTACTTAAGTTCTCTAATTCCATTCCAGTGTGTAGTTTCACCACATTATTGTCTCCTGTGAAGTAATTCCCAAAGTCAAAATTGGAGACATTGATATAAGTTTTTTTCTCCCATTCTTTTGCTATTGCATTGTTGGTAGCTCTAATTGGAATGTTTAAAAGAGAGACATTGTCATTTTCACCAGCCAATTCACATTCTTCACATTCATGATTTGTGCTCAAATCATTTGGCCTTTCTACAATTGTGGATGACTCTGTTACAATTTCTTTGAAGCTTGGACCAGGAGCTTTGATGATTGGAAAAAAAAACCCTCTTCTTTATCGTTGTTAGAATCCACTGCATTCTTCAAAACTGTTGGCAACTTGTTTTGATAAATTTTTTATCCAGAAGTTGAATCGTCTTAAATAAGGAATTTGACTTACGAAATTCTGGAGAAGATGGAAATTTTTTTGACAGCCAAACCATCCTCACAAATCACATTCTTGCCTTTACCGATAGTTTTGATAGATTTATTTTGTTTCAGCAATCCTCCCTCATTGATTACCAAGGATTTGCTTGACATGAATTTGGATTTACCGTCCATGTTGAGCAAATCATCAAATGTGGGAGGGGAAAAGGTCATATCAGGTCTTGATACTAAAGGAATGGTCAGAATAGCACGTCGACCAGAAATTGGTCTGTCGACCGGTGGATGAGGTCGGCGACCATCCACCGCCATCAAAAGTGGGAAACTAAAATTTGAAAAAGAAAGTTTATCTCTCTATAAAAGTTTAGACTTTCTCTCTCTATAATCAAAAAGAGATTCAGCAAATGGAGTTTTTTTGTGGGGAAATCCTTTAGGGTGTTTAATAAAAGAACTTTGGTGGTGGAGGAGACTACTCATGTAGTGTTTGATAAATCTAATCCTAAGAAGTTTAGAGTTGAGGATGAAGGAGTTGGATAGATTAGCACAGGAGTTGAAAATTTGGAGAAGAGAGTAGAATCCCAAGTCCTGGATAATGACCTTTCTTTATTAGATTTAAACGAGAATTTGGCTTTTAATAGGACACAATGGAGAAAAAGGATTCATGTAGCCGACCCCACGTAGTGGGATAAAGGCTTGATGTTGTTGTTGTTGTTGTAGAGTAGAATCCCAAAAAACTAAAGGAGTAGTTGAGATTACCCAAGGAATAGAAAATACAAATTTGGCGGAAAGGGTTTAACCTACGCACACCTTCCTTAGAGATTGGAGATATTCTTTGAGTCATCCTAATGAACAGATCATAGGAAACCCTTTTGAAGGTGTTTAGACTTGGCATGGACTTAGGAAGGAAGTGAACCACTCTGCCTTTATCTCAATAACTGAACCCACCAACATCAATCAAACCCTTTCTAATGAGTTTTGGATCATAGCCATGCAAGTGGAATTAAACTAATTTATTAGGAATGATGTTTAGGAGCTTATAAAAAGACCAAAGGGACAATATGTAGTTGAAACCAAATGGGTATTTAAGAATAAAATGAATGATTCTGGTGTGGTGGTTAGGAATAAGGCATGATTGGTGGCTAAGGGGTACAACCAAATAGAAGGGATTGATTTTGAGGAGACCTTTGCCCATGTAGCTAGATTGGAAGCCATTAGAGTGCTATTAGCCTTTGCCTGTTATAAATGGTTTAAGCTTTTCAAAATAGACGTTGATAGTGCCTTTTTAAAAGGGGTAATAAAAGTGGATATGTTTGTAGAGCAGAATAAATCATGTTTTCAAATTAAAAAGGCCTTATATGGTTTAAAGCAGACACCCAGAGCTTGGTATGAGAGGCTTAGCACATTCTTACTAGACAGAGAGTTTGTTAAGGGGAGGGTTGACACCACCCTTTTTCTGAGAAAAATAAGAGATGAATTACTCATTATTTAAATCTACGTTGATGATATACTTTTTGGATCTTCTGATAGAAGGCTATGTGATGATTTTTTTTTTTAAATAATGAATATGGAATTTGAGATGAGTATGATGGGAGAGTTGTCCTACTTTTTGGGCTTTAGAATAAGACAACTAGATGATGGAACCTTTCTAAATCAATCAAACTATAAAAAGGACATCTTGAAGAAAGATGAAATGAATAAAGCTAAGATAATTAATACTCTTATGACCTCCAGCATTCAGTTCGATAAGGACCCAAATGGAAAATTAGTTGATCAAAAGAAGTACAAAGAGATGATTGGATCATTACTTTACCTAACTACTAGTTGACCTAATATAATGTTTAGTATTTATCTCTGTACTATATTTCAAGCTGATCCTAAAGAATCCCACCTGAATGCAGTTAAGAGAATTTTTAGATATCTCTTAGGAACCCAAAACTTAGGAATCTGGTATCCTAGACACATCACTTCTTTTAAGATTATTGGATATTCTGATTCTGATTTTGTAGGATGTAAGATGGATAAAAAGAGCTCTTCTAGGACTTGTCAATTCATATGACAGTTTTTAGTCTTCTGGTCTAGTATGAAGCAAAACTCAGTTGCACTTTCCATTACAGAAGCTGAGTACATTGCCTTAGAAAGTTGGGTGGCCCAAGTCCTTTGGTTGAAGTAGTAAGTTCTAGATTTAGGATTACCTGTAGGCACAATTTCAATCCTTTGTGACAACACTAGTGCCATCTACATTTCCAAGAATCCTATCCAACATTCAAGGACTAAGTACATAGACATAAGGCATCACTTTATTAGAGACCATATGACCAAAGGAAATATTGAGTTATATCATGTGGCAACTGAGAATCAACTAGCTGACATCTTTACTAAACCACTAGCCTTCGACACTTTCAGCACTTTAAGAACCAGATTGGGTGTGATTGACATAAATGTATGAACTTGATTTCTGATCAAGTATTTATTAATTATTGTTTTATTTTTTTAGTTTTTTTCCTTATTTTTATCTATTTCATTTTTTTATTTGATTTTTTTCATATTTCATTTTTCTTTTAATCACTATTGAATTGATACCTTATGCTGTGTTTTTGTTTTTTGAAAATTTATAGTCAATGATTGACATCTCTAAAATTAGTTAAAAAGGGTAAAACACTGTTGATTATTTCCTTCTCTCTAACTTCTTTTAGTGGTGAAATTATCTTTTCTAAACAAAAATCTATCTCACATTAACAACTAGATTTTGAAATTGAGATCTTTTTAATCTTGTTACAGTAATCTATCTTATATACATAATATTCAAAGTCTTTATTTTACCTTATGAATTTTGTAATCTTGTCGTTAAATTTATCATTTGTTTTTTTTATTCTATTTTTTTATTCATTCTTCCTTACATTAGAGAGTGATTTTTTCTTTTCTAATATCTTGAAGATATAATCACAACTAAGAATTTTTAAGAATTTTGAAAAGGGATCTAGCTTGCAAAAATAAATGAAAAAAATTGGCCAATGATGCCAAAATAAAAAGATGTGCAATGATGCCAAATTGAAATATATATATTTATATATATACATAAAGTCTATAAAAAATCAAAAGATGTGCAAATAGCCCCAATCAAACTGACAATAGGCATAAAATGAGCCCACCAAAAGCAAGCTTCTTCTCTTTCAAAATTTTTAAATCTTAGAAGAATTCATGTGTTGCTTGATTTCAAAAATTCATGATTGAAACTAATTACTTTGATATATTATTCTATAAAATATTTCTCTTGAACCAAGTCTTGAACGGTTCTCTTTTTCTTATCCAATTAATTATTGTTATTTAGATCCTTATTTTCAAAACACGATTTTTCCTGGGAGAAGTCCGAGTTAAGGCTAACAAGATCAGTTGTTCTACCGTTTTCTCAAATTTTGATGATGTTAGCTCTTTAATTTTTATAAATTTTTTAATTCAATCATATAAAGAATTTATCATATTCAAGTTTTGATTAAAAAAAACTCTTATTTTGCTATTGTTCTTATCTTTTTTCTATTTTATTTTATTTTTCTTTTAAGTTGATTTTTCATGTGTTTGGGCCTTCTTTGATCATCTCCATCCATTCTCTAATTTTAAACTTTTTTTTTTCACATCATCCTGAATAATATCTATATTGTCCTGGACATTCTATTCAATTCACTCTTTGAATTCCATCTGACGGCTATTTTGACTCTTCTGCTTTTGATCATCCTAGATGATCAGATCATCTTCTATTTCAATTATTTATGATCGTCCTAGATGAACCTCATCATCCTGGATGATCTTCACAAAATCTGCTCAATTATTGGCGATCGTCTCGGATGATACATCTGTTCGTCCTGGTTATCCATATTGAAAAATTTGGCACTCAACTTTAATTCGATCAGTACGATCCGTTATTGTGCATCATCCTAGATGATCCACCTAATCATCCAGGATGATTTTCTTTTTCAATGGTCATCTGGAAAGACTCCTCAGGAAGATCACCTGTGTCTTATCATCCCGGATGAATTGTGATCATCTTGGATAATTTTATCGCCTTTTTGACCAATCATCCTGGACATAATTATTGCACCATATCATCCTAGATGATTTGACGATTGTCTTAGATGATCTGGATTATTCCTTAAAAGCTGAGGCTTTCCACCATTTTTTTCTCACATAATCCTTCTCAACTCCTTATTTCTCTTACTCTTATGCTCTTTTTTCCTGAGTATGGCCGACGAAAACAGATCTCGCCATCTTTCTGGGAGTTCCTCGAGGGCGAATTTGGACCCTCGCTTCACTGAGGCGAATAATCAAGTTGCTTATCAAAGGTATAAAATAGTTGGGATTACTTTCTCCCAAACTGTTAATCCTCATATTCTTTCCTATCCTGTCCTAGATCTATTTATGCTCACTTCCTTGATCTTCCTTCTTACTCTCTCTATCCCCTTAAACTGTAAGCTTCTTTTTGAATTTTTTTCTAGCCTCTATATTAATTCTTATTTCATTGCTCTCGGGTCCTATGTGAAACAACATCCCGTCAAAATCACATATCAGAACTGTGAAGAACTTTTGTAACTTTCCATCGTAGGGGACAAACTCCATTCCCTGTGTTCTGATCCTGATTACGACTAGGCTCCGGCCAACCACTTTCCTAGAAATACTAATGCTCACTTTAGAGACTTTTTTATTTGGATTCATTGGAAACTAGGTTGTAAGATAATAATAATTCAAAGTGATCACAGTGGTGAATTTGAAAATGATAAATTAGAGGATTTTTATAAAAAAATGGAATTGATCATAATTTTTTACACCTTGAACCCCTCAGCATAATGGGGTAGTCAAAATAAAAAATAAAATATTATTTGAAGCTGCTAAAGCCATGTTGGCTGAATATTCACTTCCTAAATATTTTTGGACAGAGCGATTAGTACTATATGTTATGTTCTAAATAGGGAGATTATTACATCAAAATTGAAAAAAATACCCTATGAGCTTCTTAAGGGGAGAACACCTAACTTGTCACATTTACATATTTTTAGATGTAAGGTGTTCATACATAATAATGAAAAATCTTTTTTAGGAAAATTTGATCCAAAATTAGATGAAGTAATTTTTCTTGGATGCTCTAATGTTGGAAAATCTTATAGAGTATTTAACAAAAGAACTTTGGTAGTTGAGGAGGCTAAACTTATTGTATTTGATGAATATGGAATTTTTGGAGAGCCAATTTTGGAAGAAGATGATTTAGAAAATAACTCCTAGAGGATTGAGAAGATTAATTTGGAAAAAAATTTGGAGATAGAAAACCCTTTGACTTAAGATTTGAATTTTTCTAAAAACCACCCTAAGGAATTGATTTTAGGTGAACGTAGTGAGGTGTTAGGCCTAGGCTTGGACTAAGCAAAGAAGTCAATCATTCTACCTTTATTTCAATGTTAGAACCCACAAATGAAAATCAAGCACTTTCAAATGAATTTTTTATTTTGATTATGCAAGAAGAATTAAATCAATTTGAAAGGAATGATGTTTGGGAATTAATTTCAAGGCCAAAGGATCAAAGTGTAGTTGGAATTAAGTGAGTACAACAACAACAACATCATCAAGCCTTTATCACACTACGTGGGGTCGGCTACATGAATCCTTTTTCTCCATCGTGTCCAATTAAAAGTTAAATTCTCTTTTAAATCTAATAAAGAAAGGTCATTCCTAATATTTCCTAACCAAGTCTTTTTAGGTCTACCCCTACCTTTCTTAACACAAGTCAAATCTAATACCTCTACTCTCTTAACTGGGTCATTAGAAGGCTGCCTTTTTATGTAACCAAACCATCTAAGGAAACTCTCTCTAATCTTATCTTCTACTGGAGCTACTCCAACCTTTTCACGTATATACTCATTTCGTATTCTATCTCTAAGGGTAAAGCCACTCATCCACCTGAGCATCCTCATCTCTGCGACACTTAACTTAGTATTATGCTTCTCTTTTAATAGCCAACAATCAGCACCATAAAGCATTGCATGCCTCACTACCATCTTATAGAATTTTCTTTTAAGTTTGAGGGGTACATTTCTATCACATAACAAGCCCGATGCATTCCTTCACTTCAACCATCCAACTTGAATTCTGCTGATAATATCTTCATCTTTTTCACAATCACTCTGAATAGTATATCCAAGATATCGAAAATGTGTACTCTTATTAATGACTTGATCGCCCAAAGTCATAATCCCCTCACTAGGTCTATTACCACTAAAATTACACTTCATATTTTCCATTTTGGATCTACTCAATTGAAAACCTTTAGACTCTAAGGTTGACCTCCATAATTCAAGTTTACCTTCTACTCCCACTCTTGTCTTATCAATAAGAAGAATATCATAAGGAAAAAGCATACACCAAGGTACATCCTCTTGCAAATGTCTAGTGAGAACATCCATGACTAAAGTAAAAAGATATGGGCTTAAGGCTGATCCTTGATGTAACCCAACCGAAATAGGGAAATACTTAGTCAAACCACCTTGTGTTTGAACACAAGTAATATCTCCTGCATACATATCTTTAATGATTTGAATATAAGCATTATTGAATCTTTTCTATTCAATAACTCTCCATAGCACTTCTCTTGGAACTTTATCATATATTTTTTCTAAATCAATAAATATTATATGTAGATCCTCTTTATTTTTTCTATATTTCTCCATTAAACCTCTTAATAAATGTATGGCTTCCATAGTCGACCTACCCGGCATGAATCCAAATTGATTTTGAGAAACATTAGTATCACGCCGCAACCTATGTTCCATAACTCGCTCCCATAGTTTTAAAGTATGACACATTAACTTAATACCTCTATAACTCCTACAATCTTGTGCATCACCTTTAATCTTAAAAGTAGAAATTAACACACTCATTCTCCACTCATATGGCAACCTTTTAGTCTTCAAAATAGTATTAAAAAGTTTAGTAAGCCAAGAAATACCTTCATCTTCTAAGCATTTTCACACCTCTATTGGAATATCATCAGGTCTAACAGCTTTTCCACCCTTCATTTTCTTTAAAGCCTCTCTAACTTCAGTATTTCTAATACACCAATAAAAACAAAAATCTTTATTTTAATTTAGGGTGCTAAGGTCACTATAGTCAATCTTATTTTCACAATCTTCATTAAAATGTTTAGAAAAATATCTCATCCACCTTTATTTAATATCATCTTCTAAGAAAAGTATTTTTTGATCTTCATCCTTAATACACTTCACTTAGATTTTTCTCTGCTAAGATTACTCCTTCTAGACTCTTAATCCAAGAAGATATTCACTTTCAAGTAATGCCTCTTTTCGCACCACTCAATTTGCATTCATCTTAACTTTGATTTATGCCTATAATAAAGAAACCTTTCACTATTTTTTGGAAAACATGACTTTTAGTGAGGATGAGAGTAGGATAAAATCTTATGTCTTAAAAAAAAGAGTAGAAATCTTTTTTTTTTTTTGAAGATAAATGCAACTATGCATTAAAAACCAAATAAAAGCCCTTATTACAAACTACTCAAATAAATCCTAAAGAATCACATTCCTCCTTCAAGCAAACATGAAAGATGGAGGAATCTCCTCATCACTAATAAAAGACCTTTTTAAATCCAAATTAGCACAAACATCCGCTAATTTGTTACAAGCTCTATTGGAAAAAGAAAACATAACTTGGCTGAAATCTTGTAAAAAAGCCAAATTTTCTTCTATTCTTCGAGCTCTTCAATGCCAATTGAAAAATTTTGATGATATTGAAGTTATCTCCTTCAATAATCACACCATGAGCTTCAAACATCCAATCCCACATGATGTTTTTCAAATAATAGACTGCCAACAATTCCACTTGAGCAATGTCCCAATGCAAATATTGAGCTCAAATGCTTACAAAAATCTTCCTCTATCATCCCTCATCCCGCCTCTAATCCCAGCCATGTTATTACTTTTAAGTGAAGCATCTACATTTATCTTTATCCACCAGGGTGGAGGAGGATGCCAAGACGTTGACAGCTTGCGCTGGTTGACATCCCAGTTGTCCGGATAGAGATTGATAAAATTGCTCATCGTAGCCAAAGACACTGAATTTGCAGCAATTACATTAGCCGAGTCTTCAAAACTTCCATGAACCAGTTTACATCTACTTTTCCAAACGAGAAATGCAGTTGTACAGTAGATATTTATAATGATAGAGTTCTTACCAGCATACCACTATAGCCCTTCCAAGCAGGATAAAAGAATTTCAAACACAAGTACCTGAAATCCCCAACTGTTAAGTAGATAAATCACATTCCAAAATTTAGTACATCTTCCAGCAATATGGTAGCTATCCTCTTCTTCTTCACAACCTCTCGGGCAACCAAAAAAGTTGCTCAATCTCCTCCTCAATAGAAATGCATTAGATGGGATTGCTTCATTGCATAACCTCCACCAAAAGAGCTCAACTATCGGTCTTAGCTTTAATTTCTTCATCTAAGTCCAGTGCACAATCTCTCCATTGTGATCGATTACCGCTTCAAATGAAAGTGCGGCTAAAGATTTACCTGAATACTTTGATTTCAGCTCCATATGATATGATTTCCTTCCAGCATCAATAGGAATTTGGGTAATAAGATCCACCAGCTGCTCCCCAAAGAAGATTTTGAGCTGATTCACATTCCACTCTACCTCCAAAATGAATGAGCTAAGATTGTAATTTGATGTTTCCCGATTATTTACAAAAGTCGGCCATCTTGATAAGTACTTTGTCTAATATCCACGAATCATACATCCAATTGATAGAATTACCATTAGAAACATTCAGTCTAACAATGTTTCTAAGATAATTAGCCCCCATAGTAATAATCGTCCATGTAGGAGAACATTTTTTTTTGACTGGGACAATCCAAACATCACCTCAATATTTAGCTCTCAGAATTTAGTTCGGCAACAAGTTGTGCTTCATGCACAAATCCCACGCAAACTTTGCCCGAAGAGGTCCAACCTTGGAAACCGCCAAGAACAATCCACGACCACCTTCATTATTTTCCTTACAAAGTAGCTCCCAAGAAGCATAATGCAGCCCTGTACTTCCATTATTTTTATTCCACAAGAAGCCTCTACACATCTTGTCAAACTCTTTAAGTATACTCAATGGTACAATGAAAGAGAAGATAAAAACATAGGTAGAGAGAGGAAAGAAGATTTTACTAAAACCAACTTCCCTTCGAATGAAATTCAATTTTTCCCCCAAGTGTTTAATTTATTAGAAGCTACCTCCAAAAGCTTTAGAAAATTTGCAGCCACCAATCTTCTCAAGGTTATCTTCACACCAAGATAACTCATCTCCTTCACCATCTTGAACCTGTGAAGTTTTATAATTTTCTTCTTTATCCTTCGGTTAATATGCTTCCCAAAAAGAATCATAGACTTTTATTGATTAACCTTTTGACCCGACCATTTGCAATAAATGATAATAATATTCTTCAACTTCTTAATCTCCTTCACCTTTGCTTATGAGAAGATTAAGATATCATCAAAATAGAGTAAATGAGATATTCTAGGTGCCTTAAGAGTAATAGAGATTCCCAATCCACATCTCCTTTGGTTTAGTGCATCAGATAAAATTTGAGAACATAAAATAAAAAAATAGGGTGATAAAGGGCACCCTTGCCTAAATCCACTTTTTCCATCATTCCAATAAGTTTTCCTCCCATTAATCAAAATGCAATATTTAGGATCAAAGACACATTGCAATAATAACTCCATAAACTTACTAGGAAAGTTAAAGTGAATAAGAGCATGCCTTAGTGCTTGCCACCCCACACTATCATATGCTTGCTCCATGTCAAGTTTGATTGCCAAAAGACCTTTTTTTGCTTCAGAGTACCAAAATTTGTTGAAGACTTCTTGAGCCAACAGCACATGTTCTGACATGGATTGGCCTCTAATGAAAGCTGCTTTATCCACCAAAATGATTTTATGAATTACCATCTCCAATCTATTCAATAGCATCTTTGCAATGATTTTATAAATAGTCATATAGAGACTAATAGGATGGAAGTTAGAAACGACCTGAGGATTTTGGATCTTTGGAATTAAGACAATCAGTGTCTCCTTCCACGACTGATGCATTACCCCTATAGAAAGAAACTGGTTCACAGCTAGCCATACATCATTCTTAATCCACTTCCAAAAATCTTGAATGAATGAGAAGGAAATCCCATCCAAACCGGGAGAGATATTCCTCCCAGCCTTGTCTACGACTACCTGTAGCTCCTCCCAAGTGAAATCAGCATCTAGACTCCCTTGATCATCTTCATTAATAACTGCAGGAGGCATCGGCCAGCCATCCAGTAAGCAGTCCCTATGCTGTCATTTAAGTTTGAAAAACTCTGAAAATGCTTTCTGTATTTTAGCACTATCCTCCGTCACATTGTCTACATTGATTTTTATATGACTAATCCAGTTATGGTTCCTTCTAGCATTCACAAATGCATGAAAAAAATTAAGAGTTATAGTCTCCTTCTTCCATCCATTTTTCTTTTGCTCTTTTCTTCCACCAAGAATTGAGCCGGGCAAGGGTAATATTGAGCTCATTGATTTTATATCTTAGAAGCTGCACCCTTTCAAATGATATCCAACCTTCTGCCTCCTCCAATTGTATTTCCAGAATCTCTTCCTTCAGCTTGTCGCATAATAAGTTCAGATTTTTAAACTTAGCTCTACTCCAAAAAAATAAAGCTCTTAAAGTTCTCTTGAACTTCAAATTTAAAGATGAGGCTGGGTCACTTCCATAGTTTTTCTTACATGTTTTCTCCACTATAGCAGCTGCCCCATGGTAAGAAGCCCAAACCTCTTCATAACGTATCTCTCTGTTATAAAACTCCATTAGTTTGAAAATCTCCAGAAGAATCGGACAATGGTCTGAAGCTATCCGAGACAAGTGTTTCACCAAAGCAAGATGAATGGAGTTCAATGCTGTAGAGTTAATAAGACACCTGTCTAATTTCTCTAATATCTGAACCCCTCCAAATTTATTATTACACCAAGTGAATTTGGGACCCATCGACCCAACCTCATGTAGATCATTGTTGATCATGAAATTCTTCAAATCCTTTGAGCCTTGAGACATGATGAATTTTTTCCCACCTCTATTCTCCTCTTGGGAAAGAACACAATTAAAATCTCCTCCCACCACCATTGGCCAATCAACAGAGCAATATCTCTTTAAGCAGTCACATAAAAGCTTCCTTTCTTGAGCATTTGTACTCCCATACACAGTAGCCACCATCCAACATCCCTTGTTAAGAGCCTCCAGTTTCCCTGCAATCACTTGAGATGAGACTTCAATCACCGAGAAAAATGCTAAGTCCTTTCTCCATATTGCCATCAATCCTCCCGAGAGACCTTTAGAAGGAACCATATAAGATTCCCAACTGTTTCCTAGAAACTTAAAAATTTGAAAATTATCCAAAGAGCTAATCTTTGTTTCCATCAATCCCACAAAAAAAAACCTTGTTATCTTTTATCACCTCCTTCAGATATAGAGCAGCCTCCACTTTCTTGGCTCCTCTACAATTCCAGAATACCAAGGAAGTCATTGCTTAAAGATGGGGGAAGGACCCACATTCTTCTTAGGTTTTCCACCATCCATCTTTCTATTATGAGCAATTATGTTTCTCGAACCAAGAGATTTATTCTCTTTAAGAAGTTTAACTTTATTACTAGAGTATAAATTTCCTACCACAGCAATATTCAAATTAGAAAGCCTCTTACCCGTCTCCTGGCTATGTTCTAGCTCCCCATTAAAAATAACATCCAAGCCTTCCATAATACCCTTATCATTGCCTACTATTTCTCCTTCTTTAGCACATCCATCCTCATGAATCCCGTCTTCCTCAGTTGATCTTATTTCACCCAAACAAGATAATATATAAAATTTATTGAGTACATTAATAGCATATTAAACTTTTGTTACCTCCTCATGATGTTCTTCTAGGATTATAGTTGGATGATCCTCATAGCACCTTCCTTGGTAACTTCTCCCAACTCTTCAAGATTGTCTATGATAGCATCCGGCTTAGCTCCCATACTATCACCTTCTAATTCACCTCCTCTCCTTGTCGTAGACGGACCAAGCTTTGGAACAATGATCTTCTTCATTGGAACATAACTTCTATTGACAAATCCCCTCTTTAATGCCACATTTTTATGCCTTCTTTCGCCATAATTCACCTGAATCCAAGGACCATAATCAACTTTCCCACCATCAGTAAATGTTCTCTTAGAATCCGCCTGTTCGACCTGTGCTTCAGAAGATCTGGCTGCATCTACTGCCCCTGTATCAACTCCTTTCTTCATTTTAGAATTAGAAAAATCTACCAAGGAATAGCCAATCTTGCCACACTCAAAACAAATTTTAGAAACACCTTCATACTCAATTATTTGATAGAATTTTCCAGCCAAGCCTTCAACCCAAGTACTAGATCGTAACTTCATATCTAAGGGAATACGCACACATACCCTTACATACTCCCTTCTGCTTCACTGAAACATATTCCCATCAAGGAGGTAAGGCTTACCAACTAGAAAAGCAATTCTACAAATATTCATCTCGTCCCAGCACTGAAGAGGTAAATTAGGCAAACTTATCTACAAAGGAGCTGCAAGTGAAGTTGGAATGAATGATGCCGACCATTTGTCCAAACCCACAACTTGTCCTCTAACCCACCAAGGACCCCTAGATAAAATATTCTCCAAGGTGTTCGGATCTTCAAACGAACAGAGCATCCAACCAAGCCCCAATTTTGTAATGTGGAAGTTCCCAAACCTACTCCACTGTCTCCTTAAATCTGAGCTCACCAAATGAAATGGAATGCTATCGCCAAAAATCTTTGCTACTATAGCTTTATCTAGTCTTTTAGCATTTTCAATCTCCTTCTCAGTGTGTAACTTCACAACCTTTCCATTTTCAGATAAAAATGAACGAAGCTCAAACTTATTAACTTTTATGTTCTATTTTTTATTCCAGATAGACTGAATCACCACATTGTTCCCCTTTTTCGTAGATTAAGATGCCTCATGCATATTAGAAATGTTCTCCTCTGGAACACTGCTTGAATTATCACCTTCCTTCTTTTGCAACAATATCTTATCCACCTTATCTTGATTCAGGATATCGCCTTTCAACTATGGGGATACTATTAAATCACTCTGGACTGGTGAAGTCGGCAATGAAGCTGAATTAAAGCATTTGTTTTAGTAGTTCCTCTTCCCGGCTGAACATGAAGCTTCAAAATTAAGATTTCCAATCACCTTCTTATCTCCTACATGAATTTTAAAAGCTTTCATATTTGAAAATCTATCCTCCAAGATCGCCTCCTTCCCTTTTCCCCGAATAGAAATGGGAGACTCCTTGTTTAATAATAAACCACCCTCATTGATAATCAAAGGTTTCTCTTTAAAACCTTTGAAATTCCTGTTGAACACATCTAGAGCTTTAGAACCTCCATTGAATATGTCTGAAGCTTGCCACATCGGAATTGAAAGCCCCTTTTTGTAATTCACCCATGATTTCGAAAGATGAAAACTGTTTGCCTTCCATCCACGCCACCTGAGGCCGTCGGAGCACCGGCTGATCACCGCCAAACCAGCCATGAAAAAGGAAGCCCACCGAATTCCAGACAAACTAACAGAATACTTTTTGAAATCCCAGACTCTCTCTCAAACTTTCTCTCTTTAACTTCTTTCAAAAAATTTAATTATAAATTACAAAGGAATATTTGGGAACCTTTCTATGCTTAAGAACTAAAGGAATTAGAGCACACATATTGACCTCTATATCTAATTTTGACTGGTCTGAAATAAATAATGTTCTTAGAGGGGTTGCACAAGTATGTCAATTGCCTAGGATTTATACCTTAACTCAAAATGCAAGGGTCATCCAATATTTCCTTAGAACTTCTATCAATCCTAAGGCTGGTGATCGCATATACATTACTCCTCTTTTATCCACTATTACCTATCTAATCATGATTGGATAGCCAATAGATGAAGCCCAACTTATTCTTGATTATATTCACGGCCTTTCTAAAATTGGGCATGCATCTCATTAGAGGAAGAAGAATATTGCTTTAGGACACCTAATGACCTATATCTTAAAGAAGAAGTACAATCTTATTCATCCTGAGCCTCAACCTGAAACGCCAATCTACTTCACTGATATTTCATTTCGAGCACTTTTTGGGAAAAGTGAAAATCAACTGAGGATTCTGAGGGAGAAGGGGGAGCACCAGCACCTACACCTATACCTGCTCAGGGATCTAACTTTTAGGAGATAATCCAATAATTTGACTGATTAGAGAGTCATTTTAATCATTATTTTGATCAAATTCAGGCTCATTTAAATCAGGAAGATGAACAGTACGACCAAGACATGGGTTAGATCCGACGCCAGTTTGACTCGGTAAACACCAATATGGCTATGATGAATAGCTATTTTTCTATGTTCAACCAGCCTCTTCCTCCAGACCAGGGCACCTCAGATTTTTAAATGTGTTTCTTGTCTATTATCTTTGCCATGCTTTTGAGGTGTTATGATCTTAGTGATGATTTCAGTAGTTTTTGTACTTGTGTTTGTTTAGTGATTTATGAACTTGCCGTTGGTTTTAGATTTTGTTTGATATTAGTTTATTTTTTCTTTTATTTCTTGATATTTAAAGTGCTTCAATGTATATCATCTTTAAATTGATATCAATAAAATATATCCTATTTTGATTAGTTCTTTTGTTCATTGTGTGAAATGTAAGTTTATTTATATGTTAATCCTATATTAACTAATCTAAAAAGTGTTATAAAATAAACTACAATACAAAAATTAATTTCATTATGAAATCTATTTTTTAAAAAAATTTAAGTTATTTTATAACTCTAACAAGTTAAGGCTATCAATCTCATATTCTTTTTAGGCATACATAATTTAAATATTATTATTACAATTTTGATGTCTTATTATTTTTTGTTTCTCCTTTCAATATAATTATCTTTATACTTGGAGAAATTTGAGTTTATAGATTATTGATTCTGGAAAGATCAAATAAAAAAAAGGGAGTATCAAAAAGAAATGTACAAGTGTAACGATGTCACAAATTGAAAAGAGGCTTAAAATTAGCCCAAATACCAAAACATGTATAAAGTGTGCCACAATTATTTAAAAAGATGTACAATATCGCCAATTGATAATGTTCTTTCCTTTATCTTTTAATTTTCAAATTCAAATCTATTTAATGTTTAATTATATTTTTTATTGGAAATTGAATTTAACTAATCTTCATTTCATGACTTTTGCAATAATTATCCTTATCTAATTGTCTAGAATGTTTCATGACCTTTATTTATGTTATATTTTAATATAATTGTTTTGAATCTTTATTTTGATCTAATGAACATTAATCTTGATATTGCGATTATAATTCAGTCTCTTTAAAGATCAATTATTAAAAGTTTCTCATATGACTTATTTCATTTTAACTTTCCCTTCTACCTTTTAGTTGTTGTTAAAAAGGGGGAGAAATATTATTTGCGTTTGATTTTTGCATTGCGTTTGATTGTTTATGTTTTGTGAGTGTTTATGAAAAATTAAAAAAATGATTTATTCTTAAAGAAAATCTTTTATATTCACTTGTTTATTTATTTAGTGGGAGTTAAGGAGAATTTTAGGGTATTTAATTTTATTCAAATAATAATTATTTTTCCATCATAAAAAATGCGGAGATTTTTGAGATAGTTCTACTTAACTCTTGCTTATTTGATATTCTTGCAACTTGTTTGTTTTTAATAATTTCAAATAATATTACTTTAATTATTATTTCTCCTATCATATTTTGGAAGAATTATTTTGCTCTGGTGTGTACTAACATTTCAGGAAAATTATATTCCAGATTGTAGAAGATCAGTTTAGAGTTTATTGTAATTGATGTATGTATTTTCCATTTTATTTAGTCTGAGAGAACATGATTGTATTTGAGTAACTGAGCACACACACACACCGGGTGATAAATTAAAATTCATATTTTTTAAACTGATCGTACTGTACGATATTCGTTCTTACGGGACGATCCGGTCAATTATTTTTTTTGAGGAGTAGTCAAATGAACATAAATGAAAAATTTTCTAAGTATGAATCATATTTATGAACCCAGTTCATACATGCCTTCCAGACTACAAAATGGACGTGTCCCTATTTGCTCTAAGATATTTTTTCTATGTATGGATTGTATTTTACAATCACTATTTATATATAGCTTCCAGAGTACGAAAGTGTGTGGTCCCATTTTGTCCAAATGTTTCATTCAAAAAAATTTGAAAATTTTTAGAACTGATCATATTGAATGATAATATCATCGTATGTATGCCTTCTAGAGTATGAAATTATGGGGTTCCTTTTTGTTCCGACGAACTCGAAAAATTTTCTAACTGATCGTATCGGATGAATATGGTTCATACTAGATGATGACCGTGAACAAAATAATTTTGTACCTATTCAAACTATGTTCGTACGCATCAATTTTTGAATTGTTCGTACGTACGAACTCTGATAATACTATACATTCATAGACGCTCATAATTAAAAATTTTAATTTTATGGATGATTTTTTGTGACTTTTGTATAAAAGGTCAACAAAAATAGAGGTGAAAAGGTCTTGTCTTCTTGATTTTTTCTAGGGCAATTGAAAGTGAGAGTGTGAAGAGGGTTTGAGAGAGATTTCTTGCAAGTGGAGTGTGAAGTGTTAATAAGGTTACTCAAAGATAAGGATCTCTTTATAATTTTAGATATCACTCTTCCTCTTATCTTTCTAGATTGCTCGTGTGAAGATCTTTAATGACGACCCGATTCTCTGCTGACACATAGAGGGTGTAAAAGGACGAAGGTTCTCTGCCTACACTTGGAGGATGTGAAAAGATGACGGTTCTCTGCCGACACTTGGAGAGTGTGAAAGGATGATAGTTCTTTGTTGATACTTGGAGAATGTAAAAGGATGACGGTTCTCTACCGCACCGAGATTTGTGGATGAGGGATTTTTATAAAGGCTTCTCCACCTAACTGTCGGGGAAAAAGGAGAGTCACTTTGGTAATAGTGTAATAATAGAAGAGGGAGTCTTCAGGGAGTAGATGTAGGTCGTGTTTGACCGAACCACTATAAATCTTTGTGTCTTTTTAATTATGTATTGATTTACTGCAAGTTATTTATATGTGGTTGAAAAGTTATTTTGAAACTTTAATTAACTTGCTTTAAAAATCAATGTGTTTCAAATTTTAAATTGAAAAGAAATTTTGAAATTACTAATTCACCTGCCCTCTTGGTTAGCCTTGGGACAATAGCTTAGACTTAACTTAATCAAGTTTCAAAACTAACTGGTTTAGCATTATCCATTTTATACTTCTTGAGGATGTCCTTACCATACTTTGACTGACTAAGAAATGTTTTCTCCTCAATTTGCTTAATGCTAAAACCTATAAAGTAACTAAAATCTCCCATTAGGCTCATCTCAAATTCACTACTCATTATTTTAAAAAAATCATTACAAAGACTTTTATTTGTAGATCCAACAATTATATCATCAATATAAATTTGAACAATAAGTATATCATCTCCCAAGTAGGAAAATGCTTAACCTCTCATAGAAATCCCTAGGTGCCTGTTTCAATTCATATAATGCCTTTTTCAATTTAAAAATATAATTTAGGTATTTTGAATTTTCAAAACCTTGAGGTTGTTAAACATAAACATCCTCTTATATTATCCCATTCAAAAAGGCACTTTTAACATCTATTTGATGTAATTTAAATCCTTTAAAACAGGCAAAGGCTAACAAAACTCTAACAGCTCCAAGTCATACTACAAGGGCAAAAGTCTCCTCAAAATCATTTCCTTCAATTTGATTATATCCCTTAGCCACCAATCTAGCCTTATTTCTAACAACAACTCTTGTGTCATTCATTTTATTTTTAAATGTCCACTTAGTTCCAACTACACTTTGATCATTTGGCATTGAAATTAATTCACAAACATCATTCCTTACAAACTGATTTATTTCTTCTTGAATTGCCCAAATTCGAAATTCATTCAAAAGTGCTTGATTTACATTTATGGGTTCTATCATTGAAATAAAGGAAGAATGATTGACTTATTTGCTTAGTCCATGCCTAGTTCTAACACCATCACTAGGTTCACCTAAAATTAATTCCTTAGGATGGATTTTAAAAAATTTCAAATCTCTAGGCAAAGGGTTTTCTATTTCCAAATTTTCTTCCAAATTAATTTTCTCAATCCTTTGGGAGTTATTTTCTATATAATCCTCTTTCAAACATGGCTTTTCCAAAATTTTAGATTCATCAAATACAATATGTGTGGTCTCCTCAACTACCAAAGTTCTTTTGTTAAATACCCTATACGATTTTCCAACACTAGAGTATTCAAGAAACTTTTTCAAGAAATTTTGGATCAAATTTTTTAAAAGAAGATTTTCCATTATTATGTACGGCTACCTTACATCCAAAAATATGCAAATGTGACAAATTTGGTGTTCTATCCTTAATAAGCTTATAGGGTATTTTGTTTAAGTTTTGATCGAATGTTCACCTTGAAAGTTTGTCAGGGATAAAAAGCCCTTATGAACTAGTCCTAAGGCTGACCAAGAGGGGGGGGGGGGGGAATTTGTATTTAAAAATTTCTATAAACAAAATCACAAACACAACCAAATAATAACAAAATCACAAACACAACCAAATATTCACCACAAAAATTAAAGTGCAAAAAATAAATAAAAAAAGATAATAAGAAAGAACACACAAGATTTTATAGTGGTTTAGTCAACTTGACCTACGTCTACTCCACGGAGCATCTCCTCCGAGTATTTCACTAAACTCAATATCTCTCTTTTAGCCCCCATAGCTAGGCGGTGAAGACCTTACAAAAACTCCTTTCCATCGACCCTAGTGAGGTAGAGAACCCAACTTTTTTTGCTTCCTCCCTATGAAGGTAGAAACCTAACTCCGTTTTCTTCCTCTTGAAGCAGAGAGAGAACCTCAACTAATTATTGAAGTAGACCTCTGTCAAACCTCCAAGGAATTAGGGATGACGAACAGAGAAGATGAACCAGATTCTTGCTTGGAGCAACCTTTGTGAATCCCCTCCCAAACTCCCCCTTACAAGATCCTTTATCTATCACCCTTGCTATCCCTCTACTCTTGGCTCTCTCAGGTTATGACAACAGTTAAAAATCTCTTCTAAAGAAAATAAAAGATATTTTTAACAAGGGATCCAAAATTGCTTAAATTTATAACTAATCATCAAATATCATCCAGGACGATCGACCGATCGTCCCGTACAATCAGTTCAAATTTAGCTCAATCAGCTAGGATAATTTGGTAGAGTTTGGATAATTAGAAGGTTTCTTTGTTCAGATTATCTAGGACAATAATATATCATCCTGTATTATTAGTTCAATTCATCAAATATCATCCAGACCATCACCCTGGATAGATGTATGGATGATGAAAAAGTAACTTGATCGTCTAGGAAGATCTCATGACCGTCCTGGTTGATTAGTATGAAACATTACATATCACCCAAAACATTACCTTGATTGGATGTCTAGATCATAAAATATTAACTAGAACATCCAGACCGATCTCACGATCTTCCGGGACAATTAGTACAAAAAATCACATATCAGCCAGAAGATCACCCTTGATGGAGCCAGGCTGATTATGGATCATCCATGAAGAACTAAGGTTTATTTAATTGATCATTTCAAACAATTCTGTGATCATCTAGGATGATATGATCGAGCAATTAAACCTTAATTACTTTTCTTAATTACCAAACTAATTTAGGCATAATTATAGTGCATCGTAAAGGATTATTCCTAGATGATGTCAAAAAATAAAACATGCCTAAAAGGTTGTGGTGGCTGATTATTCCTAATATGATCCTATTATCTTGGAAGATGATAATATCATCTAGGATGATTCACTTAATTATGATTACCTTAACCAGGATGCCCTAATTATGGTTTTTATTTTTAACTGATCGTACAAGACGATTTTGGATCATCCCGGATGATGTGATAAAAAATAGAAAGCACTAAAAATAGAAATTTTTTCATGAGCGTATGTGTCTTGAGCTGACTTGATTTGCACTCAATCTTATGGACCTGAAATATTAGTAGGCAAGGTAATCATAAAAAAATAGAAATGTTTGATATGATCAAAATCATATTCCCTGAAATCAGATTGGCAACAAGCTCCCCCTTTTTCATGAGGGTAAATAAAAATAATTTAAGCAGTTCAGCTAAAACTTCACAAAAATAGTGTAAATTAAGAAGTTTAAATTTTATTAAAAATGAACACATTACACAGTACAACTAAGAAGCGTAAAATAGTATAAATACTCCCCCTTTTGACATCACAAAAAGGAGGAAAACCAAAGCAAAAAAGGCAAACAAAAGTAAAGTATTTTTTTATCAAAGCATGAATATAATAAAGTCTCCATGTGATTGAACTAAAATTTTTGCAAGAACAATAATTCAACCTCGTTGAAATTCAAAAATAGTAGAATAGTCGATCCTGTTAGCCCTCAGTCGGGCTTCTCTTAGGGCAGAATCGTCTTTTGAAAATAAAAGACCTAACTTAGAAAAAAAATTGAATAAGAAAAAGAGATCCATTCAAAACTTGGTTTCAGAAAAATATCCTATAGAATAATATACCAAAGTAATTTATCACAATCATAAAATTTAAAATCAAGCATTTGAAAATATCAAGTGACACATGAATTCTTCTAAGATTTCAAGGCTTAAAAAGAAGGAAGCATACCTTATGTGGGATCATTTTATGCCTCTTATCAATTGATTGATGCACTTTGCATATTTTTTTATTTTTAATACACTTTGTGTATCTTTCAATATTTTTATTGGCGGTCATTGCGCATCTTTTCAGCTTTTCTTCTTTTTTTTGGGCTCATTTTATACCCTTGTTATTTTTGCAAGCTAGATCCCTTTTCAAAACTCTTAAATACTTTCAGTTGTTAGCATATCATCCAAATATTAGAGAAGTAAAACTCACTCTCTAATACAAGGAAGAATAAGCCACAAAAAGAATCAAATTCATATGCTAAATGCAATAACAAGATTACAAAAATTTTGAAAGTAATATAAAGACTTTGAACATTATGTATATAAGATAAATTACTATAGCAAGAGAGAAAAGATCTCAATCGCAAAGTCCAGTTATTAATTTGATATAGACATATATTTAGAAAAGAAAATTACATCCCTAAAGGATGTTAGAGGAAGGAAAATAATCAACGGTGTTTCTCCCTTTAATTAATTTAGAGATGTAAAACATTAACTACAAATTTTTAAAAACAAAAATAAGGCGTAAAATATCATTTCAGTAGTGATCACAAAGAAAAGAAGAAAAACTAAAATAATAGAAATAAAAAAAAATAGAAAAACAAAAGCAAGTAAAAAGTGAAACAAACAAAAGAGTAGAGAAATAATAACAAGCAATAAAATAGATAATTCAGAATCCAATAAATATAAAGTTCATATATTTATGTCAATCACACCCAATCTGGTACTTAAGATGCTGAAAGTATCAAAAGCCAGTGGTTTAGTAAAGATGTCAGCAAGTTGATTCTCAGTTGTGACATAGTGTAACTCAATGTCTCCTTTGGTCATATAGTCTCTAATAAAGTGATGCCATATGTTAATGTGTTTGGCCCTTCAATATTGGATAGGATTTTTAGAGATACAGATGGCACTAGTGTTGTCACAAAGGGTCAAAATTATGTATATATGTAATCTTAAATTAAAAATTTGTTGCTTTGACCAAAGGACTTAGGCTACACAACTCCCTAAAGCAATGTACTCAGCCTCAACAGTTAAAAGTATAATAGAGTTTGTTTTCTACTAGACCAGGAGACTAAAGACTGTCTTATGAATTGGTAAGTCCTAGAAGTGCTCTTTTTATCCACTCTACATCCTACAAAATTAGAATCAGAATATCCAACAATCTCAAAAGAAGTGCTGTTCCTAGGATATAAGATTCCTAAGTTTTGGGTCCCTATAAGATATTTAAGAATTCTCTTAAGTGCACTCAGGTGAGATTCTTTAGGATCAGCTTGAAATATTGCATAGAGACAAACACTAAATATTATATAAGGTCAGCTAGCAGTAAGATAAAGTAAAGATCTAATGATCTCTCTGTACTTCTTTTGATTAGCATATTTTCCATTTCAGTCCTTATTCAACTAAACACAAGAAATGATGGGAGTATTTATTAGCCTGGCTTTATACATTTCATATTTCTTCAAGATGTTATTTATGTACTTTGATTGATTTAAAAATATTCCATTATCCAATTTTCTTATGCTAAACCCCAAAAAGTAGGACAACTCTCCCATCATACTCATCTAAAAGTCCTAATTCATAATTTTAGAAAATTCATCACATTAAAAGATCCAAAAAGTATATCACCAACATAGATCTGAATAATGAGTAACTCATCACCTACTTTTCTCAGAAAAAGGGTGATGTCTACACTCCTATTAACAAACTCCCTCTCTAGTAAGAATGTGCTAACCTCTCATATCAAGCTCTTTATTCTTGTTTTAATCCATATAAGGCCTTTTTTAATTTGAAAACATAATTTGAAAGTTGGGAACTCTGAAAACCTGAGGGTTGCTCTACAAACACATCCTCTTTTATTACTCCATTTAAAAAAGCACTCTTGACATCCATTTAAAAAAGCTTAAATCCATTATAATAGGCAAAGGCTAGTAGCACTCTAATGGCTTCCAATCTAGCTACAGGGGCAAAGTTCTCCTCAAAATATATCTCTTCTATTTGGTTGTACCCCTTAGCCACCAATCTCGCTTTATTCTTAATGACCACACCAGAATCATTCATCTTATTCTTGAAGACCTATTTAGTTCCAACTACACTTTGACCCTTTGGTCTTTCTACAAGCCCCCAAACATCATTCCTAAAAAAGTTATCAAGTAAATACATGTGGTTGCTATCAATTTGGGTGTGATATTTACATAAAACTTCATGCACTTTTAGTAAATTTAAAAACTCAAATTTCAAACAAGCATGCAATTTCTTAAGTTTATCATATGATGCGTGAATTTTTTCATAAACTTCAAGTAATTGTTCATAGTTTAGTTTACATACCTCTTCTTGGTCAGACTGACCAAGATGATTATCAGCCATTAAACATAAGTTTATTATCTCCTCCTCATCTTCAGTCTTAGAGGAGTCAGATGCAAAATCCTCCCATAATGCCTTTTGGAACTGCTTCTTTTACTTCTTGAACTTGGGTTTCTCCTCACCCTTCTCCTTGCTTGGATGAGCTTTAAGTGTAGGACAATCTGCATTGACATGTTCAGGTTTCCTACATCCAAAATAAACTACATCAAAAGAACTTTTAAAATTTTTTCTACCTTTACCTTTATTCCATTTCTAATGGTGTTGGTGATTCTTCCTTAGAAAGTTTTTAAACTGACTAGTGATTAAAGAAAAGTCATTACTTTCAGACTTGAAAGAATCAGTATCCATATCGTTAGCTTTTAGCACCACAGTTTTCTCCTTCTTTTGCTCACTTGCATCAAGTTGTCTTTGGTTCACTCCTTGCTTGTAAGCAACGAGTGACCCAAGTAAGTTATCATTAGAATAAATATTAAAATCCTTGGATTCAGTAACTATAATAATATTAGAATCAAAAGAGGAAGGCAAGCATCTCAAATTTTATTGACACTTTCATAGTTAACAAATCAAATACAAACACAATCGTTAGCTCTCTTCCTAAGGCATAAAATGATGTGACAATTTGAGTAAACCTAGTATACCTGTTAAAAATCGATTTAGTAGGTTTCATACAAAAATCTTTGTAGTCAAGCAATAAAATATTCAACCTAGATTTTGTTAACTTCATTTATTCCCTCATAAGTAATACACAATCTATCCTAAATTTCTTTTCCAGTAGAACAAGTTAAGACATGCATGTAATCTTCCTATTTTAAAGCATAGAAAAAATATTTCTAGCATTTTGCATTCAGTTGCACTAAATTCCTATCATCAAAAGTCCATTTAGTAAAATGAAGTTCAGTTTTAATGACATTAATATCACTTGATTGAGGTGAATAACTATCTTTAACAAGCATCCACATGAGATTCTCAATCAATTGTAAAAATGTAGACATACGAGTTTTCCAAAAATTAAAAGGTATATTGTCAAATAATTGTGGTCGGGTAATAAAATACCCTTATGCAGTATTATAATTACAAAATTTAGCCATTTATCAAAATTCAAAAGTCTTCAAAAACTCATTTTAATGAATCCCGCTCTGATAGCACTTGAAAGTTTGTCAGGGATGTTAAGCCCTTATGAACTAGTGTTAAGGCTAACCAAGAGGGGGGTGAATTGGTATTTAAAATTTTCTCCAAACAAAATCATAAACACAACAAAAAAATCACCATAAAAATTAAAATGTGAAAATTAATTGCAAAAATATTTTAAGAAAGAACACTCCAGATTTTATAGTGGTTCGGTCAACTTGACTTATGTACGCTCCTCGGAGCCTCTCCTTTAGGTATTGCACTAAACTCAGTTCTTCTCCTTTAGCCCCCACAGCTAAGCGGAGAAGCCCTTACAAAACTCTTTTCCATAAACCCCGATGAGGCAAAGAACCCAACTCCTTTTGTTTCCTCCACAAGCAAGCAGAGAACACAACTCCTTTTGCTTCCTCGTTAAGAAGGCAAAGAACCCAACTTCTTTTGCTTCCTCTTGAAGCAGGAATATAACCTCGATTAGTTATTGAAGTACATCTCTCTCAAACCTCCAAGGAACTAGGGATGATGAACAGAGAATATAACTCAATTCCTTACTTGGAGAAACCTTTGTGAAACTAGACACAAACTCCCCCTCATAAGATCCTCTCTCTATCTCCCTTTCTCTCCCTCTCCTGTTGGCTCTCTCTAGTTAAATCAGTAGCAAAAGATCTCCTCTTGAGAAAATAAGAGATATTTTAAACAAGTGCTTCAAAATTCCCCTAATTTACAACTAATTGTCAAATATCATCTAGTATGATCGACCGATCATCCCGTATGATCAGTTCAAATTTAGCTCAATCAGCTAGGATGATTTGGGAGAGTTTGGATGATTAGAAGGTACCTTTATTTAGATCATCCAGGATGATAGTATATCATCCTGTATGATTAGTTCAATTCATTGAATATCATCCAGACCATCGCCGTGGATAGATGTTTGGATGATGAAAGAGTAACTTGATCATCCAGGAATATCTAACGATCGTCACAGTCGATTAGTACAAAAATGTCACATATCTTCCAGAACATCGCCCTGGATGGATGTTGTTGCAAATCTATTTTCATGACTTTTCAGGAGTCAAAGATGAAGGCAATTCAATATTGTGTAGATTAACTTGATCATCCAGGAATATCTAACGATCGTCACAGTCGATTAGTACAAAAATGTCACATATCTTCCAGAACATCGCCCTGGATGGATGTTGTTGCAAATCTATTTTCATGACTTTTCAGGAGTCAAAGATGAAGCCAGTTCAATATTGTGTAGATCTAGGTTGATTCAGTATGTACTTTGTTTTTCTCTTCTTGAGTATATTTATAATTGTCAAAGAGACTGATGCTAAGTAACCCTACACATATATACTTAAGAGAATTAGAATTTCTATTTTTACTCATATCGGCCAGGACGATATTTACATCATCCTGGATGATCAATCTTAAAATAAAAAGTCTAAACATGGATTCTTAATTAAGGCAGCCGACATTAACATATCGGCCTGGACTATACGTGTATCGGCCAGGACGATAAGCTCAAAACTGAAAGAAGTTGCCGCCATAGACAATTAAGGTATACTGTATTTTTAAATTATCGGCCCGGATGATCTTT